>NW_024420586.1:25441540-25450980 GCF_014898765.1 Herpailurus yagouaroundi
CCCCCCCCCCCCCGCCCCAATCTCTGCCACTGCCTTGTCCTCCCAAACCTGAATTCGGAGCTGCAGGCTGCGGTTGGTTTGCTCCAGGGATCGCTGCCGGCTCTCCAGGTCTTTAGAGCGTTGCTGTTCCTTCTGCAACTTGCGGATATAATCCACAGAGGCTTTCAGGATGGTGCCCTTGTTCCAGCGCATCTCCCTGTAGGGCCCAAGGGGGAAGAAAGAAGGGGGGGGGTTGCAGACGGGGTCTCGGGAGCCGAGGGGGAATTGCACTAGGCAGAGCACCCCGCTGTAGGCCTAGATCTGAAAGGGGGGGTATACATCAAGGGTATACAATGCTCAGATGGAAACTCCCTGCCTGGAACATTCCAATGGTGCCCCATCACACCTTGAACCCAGGAGGCCCTCTCTGACCTGATCCCTCACTGCTTCTTGCCTACATCCCTTAGATTCCTGTCACTACAGCTACACAGGCTTCTTAATGCTCCTAGAACTCAGAAAACCACTCCCACCTCAGGGGCTCCAGCCCAGCTCTGCCCTCTGCCTCAAACACTCTTTCCAAGACACTCAGATGGCTCCTACTTTACCTCCTTAGGATCTTTATTCAAATGTTTCCTTGTCAGTCAAGGCCTGCCCTGTGCCCACCCTCCTCACCCCAAGTTGTAACCCTTGCCAACATTCCCCCATGTTCTTTTTTTTTTAGTTTATTTATTTTGAGAGAGAGAGAAAAACCATGAGTTGGGGAGGGTCAGAGAGATAAAGCAAGAATCCCAAGCAGGCTCCGAACTGTCAGCATGGAGTCCAATGCGGGGCTCGAACCCACAAACGGTGAGATCATGACCTGAGCCAAAGTCAGACGCTTAAGCAACTGAGCCACTGAGGTGCCCCTATTCTTTTTTTTTTTAAAGTAAGGTCTGTGCCCAATGTAGGGCTTGAACTCATGACCCTGAGATCAAGAGTTGCATGCTCTACTGACTGAGCCAGCCGGGTGCCCTCCCTCCATCTTCTATTCTTTAATTTTCTCCACAACACTCATAATAATCACTCAGACTTTAGTTATTTATCTTGTTTGTGGTCTGTCTGCCTCCACTAAAATATCAGTTCCATATCAGGGATTTTTGTCTGTTTTGTGCCTCTGGTACCCTCACGGCCTAGCATGGTCTCTGATACAAAGAAGCTCAATACATTTCTTGAATGAATATAGGAAGCACTAAGTGAACAAGAGACTAAGTGCCTAGGGGTACCTGGGTGGCTCAGTCGGTTAAGCACTAGACTTTGGCTCAGGTCATGATCTCACTGGTTTGCGAATTTGAGCCCTGCATGGGGTGAGTTCGAGCCCTGCTTTGGGTGAGCTCCGCTTCTCTCTCTGCCCTTCGTGGGATTCTCTCTCTCCCACTCTCTCTGCCACTTGCTCACTTGTGCCCTCTCTCTCTCAAAAAATAATAATAATAAAATTAAAAATTAAAAAAAAAAGAACGAACTAAGTGCCTATGTCCTACGGGGACCAGAGGAGGCACACAGACTACAATGTCACGCATCTAAAATTTTAGGTTGATGACAATGAGGAGTATCAATCCTGTTCAGGGTGATGAAGGCCAGGTGGGAGACAGCCAGGAGCAGAAATGCTGGAAGGTTACGCCCCAGGAAGAACTTTAGGGGAATGGGGCCCTTGTCCCACTTCCCGCCAGCCTCCAGCTCCCCTAAGGCCCAGACTCACGGGTCACTGGACTTGGGGATAAGGGTGCCCAGCTCCTTGATCCTGTCGTTAATGTTGAATCGCCGGCGACGCTCAACTTTGGGGGTGGGGGGAGAAGAGTAGGAAAGTTGTCAATGGGCTGAAGAGGGAAGAGGAGGATTTGGGGGGTTGGGAGAGGCTATTGCAGGGAGAGGTCCCCCAAGGAAGGCCAGGGTGTGGATTAAGGCAGGGCGGCACAGCACGCTGGCAGGGGCATATACATGCACTCACTTAGGTTGTGATTGTCTTTTTTCTGTCGTTCCTTCAAAAGGGCCTTGGCCTCTGTCTCTGGAAGAGAGTGGGAGTAGTCAGGGCCTCTGCACACAGGAGAGAAACAGGGCAGCAAGTGCAGCTGCCAGGGTGGGGGCGGGTAGGATTTGGTGGGCACAGGCAGGGAAATGACTTTTTTTAAAAGTGCCACTTTTATGATTTTTTTTTTTAAGAAGCCCAGGTGATAGGTCATATGTTAAAACCCAAGACAAGAGGAAATGGGGTAAAAGCAAGTCCAGGGTCCACGTGGGAAAAGAGGGCAAACAGCCCGTTTCTGTCTGCTTAGAGCCCTTCCCCCAGCATCAGGCCCACCTGGTTGATATGGGGCTCACCCCGGGGTGTGGCATGGGCGCGAAGGGCCAAGACCCTGGCCCTTACCAGAGATCTCCCGTTTGATGTTGGGCAGCTCAGCAGGGCAGGAGTTGCTGACGGTGATGGCAGGCGTGGCCACGCCCTGACTGCTGTACACATCAAGCAGATTCCCTGACACAGGCAGCTGGGGGCAGGGAGGGCAGAGAAATGACGGTTGGGACCAGCCCCCAGGCTTGGCCCCTTCTCAGAACCAGGCTCCCAACCCTCCGCATACTCCAGAGACAATCTAATGCAAGGGCTGGCTGACTCAGCATGGGGAACCTTTCCTTCTCCTTCAAGGGAATTTCACAGAGCAACTCATAGGAAAGACAGGATCTAGGGTACCTACCCTGCTTTGCCAGGGGACCTGAGCCTGCTGGGCCTGTTCATCATGCCCCTGCAGGCCCTCAAATACCTCAGATCATCCTCTGAAGCCCCTCTCCCAAACTCTGGGATTGGCTCTGAGAAGAAATGCTGGAAAACCACCCTTCTCAGGTCTTTGATGGCTCCAAGGCAACATTCCAATCCGCTAGCCCCTCCTAGCAGAACATTCCAACTCAGCATTCTTGGAACACTCCAACCCAATCTCCTCAGACCTTGGGAAATTATCATGGTAATGTTCCATCCAAAATCCAGCCTTCTGGAGAGTTCTAGCCCTATCTCTAGTCTTTTGCCATGATTACGTCGCACCACCTTATGTACATCGTCAAGCACCACGCTCCTGACTCTAGTATCTTCCTACACGTTATGATCTCTCAGGAGTTCTCATCCAACTACTCCACGGGCACTCACTGCTTTTATCCCAGCCTCAGTGTTTTCTCTCTCCTTTGCACTCTCCTGGATATACTCTAGGGCAACACATTAATCCTTAAGTAATTAGTCCCACCTCTTGATGAATTAGTCCCATCTCTTGAAACCCCTGCTGGTCTGCTGGACCCATGTAATATAAGGTCCCATTCTTTAGCTGTTCCAAATCAATAAAAAATTCTGAGAAGCTGATGCCATTCTTATACATGCTCTGTCCTTCAGGTAAGTTAGAACAAAGTTACAGCCACTTGGTATGTCCCAAAGCAAGTTATGGGACTTCTGGAATGTTCCAGAACCAGAATGTTACAATTTATTGGTACATCCTTTGCTCTAGAGAGTTTTATCCCCTCTCTAAAAATGACCCAGCCTTGGGGTGCCTGGGTGGCGCAGTCGGTTAAGCGTCCGACTTCAGCCAGGTCACGATCTCGCGGTCCGTGAGTTTGAGCCCCACGTCAGGCTCTGGGCTGATGGCTCGGAGCCTGGAGCCTGTTTCCGATTCTGTGTCTCCCTCTCTCTCTGCCCCTCCCCCGTTCATGCTCTGTCTCTCTCTGTCCCAAAAATAAATAAAAAACGTTGAAAAAAAAATTTAAAAATGACCCAGCCTCTTGGCATGGTTCACTGAAAGAGATGTTGTACATTACAATCACAAGGTTCAGCCACCCTATGTTTTATGACTTTTGATATGTTCCAATCACTACATGGCCTGGGTATGTCCCAATGACCTGAATCTTTTGGTACATTCAAATTGCTGCAAGAGTTCCATTTCTTGGTCCCTCCCACACTGAAGCTTGAGTGCTTGGGTATGCACTGATATTTACATGAAGTCTCCACCCTGAATATATCAAAATCTACAAGGTCTACCTCTGCATGCAGTCCAACACAAGGTACCAGGGCATTGGTATGCTTTATCTTCATCATACGGCCTCCTTCTCGATCTTAGTACAATCCAAAGCGAGGGTCTTATGTACACAGCCAGCATGGGTGTAGTCTCAGTGATAGAGGGATGCACTGATGTTCACACCAGCCTCCCATCCCTGGGCCTCACCGTGCTGGGGAGCTGCAGCCCTGCAGTGCCTCCAGGCAGATAGCTGAGCATCTCATCGTTGTAACTGGATTCCAGGCTGATGATCTCATCAATGACATCATCAATCTAGGAGAATAAGTAAATATGGAAGAGTGTTAGAAGAAGCTGGAGGAAGGGGAGCATAGGAAGGTCGTCTACAGCCACTTACCTCCTTCTCTGAGCTGGACCCGATGGTGAGTAGAGCCATGGGGCTGTTGGGAGCACTGCCGGTGGGGCCAGTAGCATGGGCAGCCTCAGGGGCAGGGAGGGGCTGGGCACTTGCAGCCCCTGGTGGTGGGGTGAGGGCCTGGGAAGCCAGCTTGGGGCCAAGTGTGGTGGACAGGTACTGTTTCACCTGCTGCCGGCGTGCCTGCTGCAGGTGGTAACGAGTCGGGTTCTCTAGATGGGTCTGCACCTGTGGGATAAGGGTGAGGAGGGATGGGGGAGGCAAGGTAGGACAGGGGTGACCCTCAGCCCCAGCCTGACCCTCAGAGGTCATCTGTTTCTAGGCTCAGACCAGCAAACCAGGCCCAGAATCTGAGACCCCCTCCCCAAATACTGGTTAAGTCTCCTCCAGGACCCAAACTCTTTTTTTTAGAAATCCCTCTGAGCCCCCAAGATCCACCCATGGTGGACAGAATCCCTCAGTTTCTGGAGCACCGTGTCACAGTCCCCAAGACCATCCCCCCCCCCAGTCTCTAACACCACCTAAGACACCTGAGAACCATACATGGCTTCCCAAGACACCCCAATGGCAAAACTTCTAATGCATCACACATACATGAAGCCCTTCCTACAAAGTTTTTCCTGGGGTTACTCCATAGTCCCCAGGGCCCACTCGAGGCACTCACGACCTTCCGTGGTCCCCAAGACATCCTGTGGCTCCCAAGGACCCCTCACAACTCCACAACACATCCCTAAACACAATGGGATGCTAACAGCCTATTTTAACAGTAACTGGGACCTTCCTTAGAGCACCTAGGACTTTGCTCAAGAGCTACTAGGACCATTCCTCAGTCACTAAGAGACCCCTCCCAGGCCCTCTGTATGTCACCTTACCTTGAGCACCTCCCTGGGCACCTGAGCAGGGGGAGGACGGCCCAATGTGTGGCCCCCAGTGGAGACGCCGACCACAGAGATGGCAGGAGAGGCAGGTGCAGGACTGGGGAAGGAAGAGGCTGCAGCCTGTTCCCGACGCTCACGCCTCTCCTGCTCCTGGGCCTGGGCCCGCATTAGCTGCTGCCGCAGCAAGACCCGCGATGAAGAAGACGACGACATGGCAGGGGTCCTGGAGCCCCCTGCAGAAGATGATGCAGAGAGTGTAGCTGGGGTGGCTTGCAGTGATATTGGGAGGCTGTGGAATGGGAAATATGGGGCCACAGGTAAGCTAAAAGTCTTGTCCCAAGTCTAAGGAATCATAATGGGATGGAGTAGACACTGGAATTAGGCCCGTTTTCTGCCTTCGGAGGCCAAGGTGTGGAGGGGGAGACATAGGAACCAAGCCTGGTCACAGCTTTCAGGGATCACAGTCTGATAGGGTAAGAGATAGGAGAACTCAGCCCAGTCCCAGCCCTCAGGGGTCACTGTCTGATGGGGGAGACACTGTAACTAAGCCCAGTCCCAGCCTTCAGGGATTACAGTCTGGTGGGGGAATTTTAGCCCTCAGTCCTTATAGTGAAGGCTGGATTTGGGCCTTTTCAAACACTGAGCAAAGATGCCATTGCTAGGCTCCAGGAGCAGGGTTCAATCTATTTAAAGGACAGCAGGATGCCAAATTGAGGCTGTGGCAGTACATTTGGATACAGAAGGCTCTTAAGCTCAACTTGGGGCTAAGATGCTCCCTGAGCTCCTGGTGATGGGCATCTGGCTACAAGGGCAACTGCAGGCCTGTTGTCCTCCCCTGCCTAGGCCTCTAGTCTCAGGAGCTAGTCGGTCTTGAAAATCTCGAAGATTTCACAATCCTCTCTTCCTGCCCCTCTTCCAGGTCCCCTCCCCTCTCTTAGAGCCCAGGCCGATGACTCAGCACATTTAGACGTCCAAGCTTGGAGAAAGAAGAGACCAGCAGGGGTTCCTCAAGGGCTGGGGTGGGTGCGTTTGTCGAAAGGAGGAAGGGGTGAGCAGGGGTTGTGGGTCTGGCTCCGCCCACCTGGGGGCTGCTGGAATGCTGGCCAGCCCAGGACTCTGGGCCTCTTAGGTTGGCTGCAATATTTGTGTATCAATGGGTATGCAAGTGGGGTGGAGGGGAGGCAGGCGAGGTCTTGCTGGAATCCTAGCTTGGCCACCTGCTTTCCTGTGTGACACACTGTTTCTTGCCCCCAATTTTACTGTCTGGAAAATACAGGCTGGTGAAAGGCTTGGGCTGGCACTGAGGGCCTCTGCATATCAAGAGGGGATGGTGGGGCAGAGGAATTGGGAGGGGAGTCAACGGAGACATACCTTGAGCGTGGTGGTAGGGGTTGGCTTTTGAGCTCGTAGAAGCTGTCAGGATCGAGGACGCTTTCTAACTCGATGTCAGCAACAATCCCAGATTCCGGAAGCAAAGAGTTGAGGCTGAGGGTGGAAAGGAAGTAAGGGTGATGGTCAGTGGTTGTATAGAGACCTCACTCCCCTCTGAGAGAGAAAGAGTGGGGAGTGGGAGGAGAGTGTCCGTGCCAGGGAGAGGGGAACAGAGTGTCCCTTTCACAGGAGGCCACTCTGCTGGGTACCACCACCAGGAACTCTGAGGTCTTCCTCCCTCTCCACTCCCCACTCTCTTTTGCTCTGTTACCCACAGTCCCTTAGGATTCAAAATAGTAAGAGTGCCAGGATCCCAACTCCTCACTCTAACACAATCATGTGTAACAACCTGGGTTTGAGGAAAATAGAAATGGAGAATTTAGGAATGACAATTCACTTTGCAGGAGTCCTGACTTTGCATTCACAGCTCTTCCAGCCCCCACACCCCCTACTGTTGTCCTGACAGCTGAATGTGAGCCCACGTTTGTCTACACGCTTACAGCACGGTAGGGGCATCCTTCGGCATAACAGTCCATTGTAACACAAACTGAATGCATCACAAAGAACTGGGGTCGATGATTCACTTGACGGAAGGATCTGAGACTTTGCAAATGAGTGCCCCCCCTCCTCAGCCAGAGTTCAGGGGATGCCAATGCACACCCAAATACAAAATGGAAATATCAAAGGCTCCCCTCATACCAGCAATTTGGATTTAAAAGAGGAGGAATTTGGGTGGATGATCCGCTTATACAAGCATTCTTTTCTTGGCTTGTCCAGCGCTCTCCTGTTTTTTTGGATAGAACAAAACACACACACACCTCTAATACCAACACCCACTTGACACAAAATAAGAAGCCACGTACACCCCTACTTTTCAACTATTTCCACTAATGTGAAGATCCAGATTGTTATGAAGGCATCAGAAGACAGGGAAGCCTATCAGATGCAAAGGCTCCTGCTCAGCCCTGCATGCTGGGTGCAAGACCCTAGTGTGTAGGGGGCATTGACATGCACGTGGATGGATATGCATCCTGAATTGAGTCAAAGATTTAAAATTCTGAGATTGTGGGTGACTTCACTTGACCAGAATTCTCTCCCCTCCCCAAGGATCTGTCTTCCTTCCTTTCCTCACCCTCAGATGGGGACCTAAAACCACCCAGGAAGTCGGGAAGAGGAAGCTCGGGGAGCCGCTGAGCTCAGCACAATCCTAGGAAGAAAGCAGGCAAGCCCTATCTCATGCTCACACACCCATTGCACAGAAGTTGGAAGAGATGGGACACTGGGGTGGGCAGGGTGTGGACAGAGAGGGCTGGGGCTTACAAGCCTGCTGATGGAGGTGAGGATGGGAAGAGGCCACAGAGGACCCACTCAGGCAGGGATGGTGCAATTGGTGCTCATTCCAGCTCTAGGGACAGATTCGAGATTGTTTCCAGGGTCTGAGAGACAGACTGGGAGAGGAAGAGAAAAAGAATGTACGTGTGAGCACAGAAGCCCGGGCGCGCACACACACGTGCGCGCGCAGGGGGTGATCAAGGCTGGCTGAGAGGCTAGGGTGGGTGGCAGCAGGAACGAGACCCTCCTCTGGGTTCCCAAATAAGGTCTGAGGCCTTCTTCTCTGAGCTAAGAGGTAGCACCATCTCTGTTGCCTCTGTAAGCCTCACTATCCCCCGTTCAAGCCCCTATGGGGGTGTGGGAAGAGGACTTTTCCACTATCCCTGGGATCTGACCCAGCTGGGTGGGTGGGCAGGGGTGAAGTGATTATTCCGGTCAAGTCTTGATGAATGTTCCTTCTCTTGCTCACTCACATACACTCACGAAGCCGGTCCCATGTAGCATATCTGAGATACCCCCAAATCCCTCCAGATTCATGTTACCCCTAAACATAGCTTCCAGCAACCAGCCACTGGGAATCATCCAGCAACCAGCGACCAAGAAAGCACTTCTGTCTCCCAGGACTCCTTCTCTGCCACTGAGGGGAAAAGTCCCTTAAAATCAGTGCCTCACCTAGAGTACCCCCTTAAATCCATGCCTGACTGAAGGACCCCAAATTCAGCCTCAGTCCCCCAAGTTCAGTTACCCTAGACCAGGCTGTGGACACAACACAACCTTCCTCTCTAAACCCCCAAATCGGAAACAGGCCTCCCTTCATGCACTTCCATGACTTCTTTAAGCCTCAGTCCAAGCAGGCCGCCGACGGATTCCTTAGGTGCCCCCCCAAGACCGGCGCCCCGACGTCCTCCAAACCCAGGCCGAGGGCCTCCAGTCCCAGTCTTGGGCTCCCGCTGTCCCCCCAGATAAGGCCCCCAGGAACCCCAGTAGGCACTACCGGCCCCAGGCGGCCCCGCACCTGAGCAGCTGGGCCGAGTCGGCTGGCCTGCGCTCCTCCAACAGCACGAACACGGCTCGAGGGCCTTCCGCGCTGGCCTCTACGCCGTCCCGAGCTGGCTCGGCCGCATGAGACATGACGCCCGGCCCCGGGCGAGCCCTGCCAGGCCGGTCGGGCCTCGGCCCGGTCCCCCTAACAAAATAAGAGTCCCCCTCCCCCCGCTCGCCACCGCCTCCTCCGCTAAGCCATGGAGCCAGCTCTGCGCGGGCGGGCGGCGTCGGGGCGATGGGATGGGCAGTGAGTCATCCCCCGCCCTGAACGGACCAACACCCCCCCCCAACCTAACCCCGGACGACCGCCCTCCTCCCCCTCGTCCTCTCCCCCCTCCTCTTAGG
>NW_024420586.1:25451380-25485776 GCF_014898765.1 Herpailurus yagouaroundi
AAAGATTCCCCCCCCCCCAAGATTTTTTTTTTTAAGCCGCTCCTTGAGTCCTCTGCGCCTGCGCATCGATGGCCTGTAGGCGTGCAGAGGGTCTCCAGGCCAAGCTTCTAGCGGCAGAACTGCGCCCCCTCTTGGTCAATATTCGTAATACCTGCTCCCTAGACCGCGCTGCAACCTGCATCTGGCCGTGGCCTCCTCAGCCAAACCCAAAACTATGAGGCCTTGGCAGCTACATTCCCTGGACCAGAACCCCCCGCCTTTTCAGTACCCACTAACTAGCCGCCCAACTGGTCCTCCCGGGAGCGCTGCGCCTGCTCTGTCACCTAGAGCGGTTGTTGTACTAGGATGTTATGCTACACAGTAAGTCTTTAATAAATCTTTGACAAGTAGATGGATGAGTAGAAAGATGGAAATTAGACCTGGTACCTTCAGTGAATGACTTCTAGAATCATAAAGACCCGGGTTTGGATTTGGGCAAGGGATTGCCCCTCGCCAAGCCTCAGCTTTCCTGGCCTGTCAATTGGGGTTCATAATACCTGTATGGCAGGGTTGTTATGAGGTTTAGAGATAATTTATGAAAAGTGCTAGCAGTTGTTTGTCAGACAATAAGCTCTCCAAAACTTAATTGATTCACTCATTTGTGCACTAATTCACCAAATCTTGATTGAGCTCTTCTGTGTTCCAGATACATGCAAATTGGCATGCACACAGCGGAGGGTCCCCTGCCCACACCTTCAGGTGCACAGTCAGCTCACAAAACACCTGGACCTACAACCTTCCCTTCCTCCTTCCCAACGTCCCAAGACCTTACACAACCGTTGTACCTCAGAGAACTTCACTGAGCTTTGTGCATTCCTGTGTTTGGCACCTTTATTTCCACACAACCCCATTATCCACATAATAAAGATGACACTTCTTCCCCAAATGAATCTTTTTAAAAATATTTTATTTTTAGGGGCACCTGGGTGGCTGAGTTGGTTAAGCGTCCGACTTCAGCTTGGATCATGATATCGTAGTTCGTGAGTTTGAGCCCCGCTTCAGGCTCTGTGCGGACAGCTCAGAGCCTGGAGCCTGCTTCAGCTTCTGTGTCTCCCTCGCTCTCTGCCCCTCCCCCACTCACGCTCTGTCTCTCTCTCTCTCAAAAATAAACATTAAAGAAATTTACAAAAAGACATTTTATTTTTAAGTAATCTCTACACCCAACCTGGGTCTTGAACTTAAAACTCTGCAACTCTTAAAACTTGCAACAAACAACTTAAAACTCTTAAAACATGCAAATCAGGAGTTGCATGCTCTACCGACTGAGCCAGCCAAGTAACCCCCGAATAACTTTTTTTTTTAAATCAACACATTACCAATAACATTTCCAAAATGGAATTTGTAAACCTGATGTTAAAATTCCTGTGGTACCTTGAATATGTAAGAATATGTAATCTTACAAAAGAGGAAGAAAGGATGGAGCATTGTCTTACCAGATTCAAAATATACCATAAATCATTAGTAAGTAAAACATTGTGATATGGGAATAGGAATAGCAAATGAGATCTATGGTACAGGAGAAGTCCAAAAATCGACCTAGATACTTGTGAGAATTAGTAAATGATGTTTCAAAAATGATATTTCAAGTAACTGGGAGGGAGATGGACGAATTTACTAAAATGGTTTGAGGAGAAATTACTGTCTTTTGGGGGGAGGGATTAGACTCCTAATTTACACAATTCAGAAAAAATAATTCCATGGAGCACCAGGCTGACTCAGTCCATGGAGCGTGTCCATGAAGCGAACTCTTGATCTCAGGGTCATGAGTTCGAGCCCCATATTGGGTGTAGAGATTACTTAAAACTAAAATCTTTTTTAAAAATTCCAGATTAAAGACCTAAACATCAAAAAAGAAACTTTAAAAACATCAGAACAAAATACTTTTGGAGAATACGTTTAAAAATTTGACGAAAGGAGCCCGCTTTGTATCCTCCCTGCTGCTCTCTCTCTGCCCCTCCACCACTGACATTCACACACTCTCTCTCTCTTTCTCTCTCAGAAATAAATAAACATTCAGAAAAATATTAAAAACTTGGCTTGTGAGTTTGGGCCCCATATCAGGCTCACTGCTGTCAGCACAGAGCCCACTTTGTATCCTCTTGTTTCCCTTTCTCTCTGCTCCTCCCCTACTAGTTTTCTCTCTCTCTCTCTCTCTCTCTCTCTCTCTCTCCCTCCCTCCAAAATAAATAAACATTAAAAAAAAAGTTAAAGGGGCACCTGGGTGGCTCAGTCAGTTAAGCATCTGACTCTTGATTTCAGCTCAGGTCATGATCTCATAGTTTGTGGGATTGAGCCCCACGTCAGGCTCTGCACTGACAGCCTGGAGCCTGCTTGGGATTCTCTCTCTCCCTCTCTCTCTGCCCCTCCCCCACTCTCAAAATCAGTAAATAAACTTTTAAAAAGTAACAATAAGCAACACTGATTGGTCATTCTTGGTACTTTATCTGCATTAATTCATTTTAATTGTCACAACAGACCTCTGAATAGGGTTCCATTTATTATCCCAAATTCTAGGTCAGGAAACCGGGGTACAGCTAGGTTAAGTCACTTGCTCTAGGTAATCCCAGTTTATAAAACCTGGAATTGGAACCCAAGCATTCCTTACCACCCTGCTGCACTATGTCTCCAGTTTGATGACATCAAAATATAGAACTCTAGGGGGGCCTGGGTGGCTCAATCGGTTAAGCATTTGACTCTTGATTTTGGCTCAGGTCATGGTCCCTTGAGCCCCAAGTAGGGTGCTGCACTGACAGCATGGAGCCTGCTTGGGATTCACTCTCTCCCCCCCTCTCTCTGCCCCTCCCCTGATGGCACTCTCTCTCCCTCTCGAAATAAATAAACATTTAAAAAATATATAAAACTGTAATCTGTTGCAAGATGCTACAAATTTAAAAGACTTGCAGCAGATTGGGAGAAAAAATTCTGCAGCGTTAGACTCACAGGCTAATCAGCCTGTCACACATCCCAGTTCTACAAATACGAGCTTCATACACACATCTCAAATATCTCCATGACAAGTGCTGCCCATCACATACTCTCCACAATAAGCTCGTCCTCCCTCTCAGTCTCTCTCTTAATCTCTTGCTCACAACTTCACAATTTTTCAACCCTGCTCCCTATCATTCTCTCTCTCTCTCTCTCTCTCTCTCTCTCTTGCATGTGGGGTCTCATTATAAGGCAACTGTGGGGTGGGAAAAAAACAGGAGATAAGGAAGAGGGCGCCTGGGTGGCTCAGTCGGTTAAGTGTCTGACTTCTGCTCAGTTCATGATCTCATGGTTCATGAGTTCCAGCCCCACATTGGGCTCACTGCTGTCAGCGCAGATCCCGCTTCAGAACCTGTTACCCCCACCTCTCTCTGCCCCTCCCCTGCTCACGCATGTGCCTGAGCACTCTCCCTCTCTCTCAAAAATAAATTAACATTTAAGATTTTTTTTTTTGATTAAAAAAACCCGGGAGATATGGAGGGAGAAGAGAGGGCACTCGGATGGTGAAGTTGGGCATGTTTAGGGCTAGATGTGAGTGGTGATCAAGGGTGGCTTGGGGCAAGGGTAGGATCTATGACATAACAGTTTGCATACATATTTGCATACATATCCTTGAGTTACAACTCAAGGATCATGTGAAGGTCTTCAGGAGGAATGGGGCTGCCAGAAACAGTTTAAGAGTGCAGGTGGGAGCTATTGGAGGGTAAATTGGGAATACCATTAGGGGGTTGGGAGATGGTTTGGGGTGCAGTTGGAGAGACTATGGGAAGATAGGGAGTGATTAGAGAGAGAGTTTGGTCTTCTGTAAGGTTGTAAAGTAGTAGAGCTGTTAACTGTCATAGGATGGTGTGGTCAGCTGACTAATGATCCCCCCCCCCCAAAAAAAAAGGTCGGGGTCCTAATCCCCGGAACCGGTGAGTGTTACCTTTTATGGCAAAATATGGTTTGCATATGTGGTTTAATTAATGATTTTGAGACAGGGAGGGGTGCCTGGGTGGCTCAGTCGGTTGAGTGGTTGAGTGTTAGACTTCGGTTTGGGTCATGATCTTGCGGTTCACGAGTTTGGGCCCCACATGGGGCTCTGTGCTGACAGCTCAGAGTCTGAAGCCTGCTTCAGATTCTGTGTGTCTCTCTCTCTGGAACCACCCTCCACCCTGCTTGGACTCTGTCTCTGTCTCTGTCTCTCTCTCTCTCTCTCTCTCTCTCTCTTTCAAAAAGAAATAAACATTTAAAAAAAAAAAAGGATTTTGAGATGGGGAGATTATCCTGGATTATCTGAATGGAACCTGACTGTAATCACAAGTGTCCTTATAAGAGGAAGGCAGAGGCAGATTTGACAGAAAAAGAGAAGGCGATGCAACGTGATGTAGCCACAAGCAAAGGAATGCAAGAAACCACCAGAAGCTGGAAGAGGTAACAAAAAGATTCTCCTCTAGAGTCTGCAGAGAGAGTCCAGCTCTTCAGACACTTTGATTTTGGCTTTGTGAAATTTATTTTCTGCGTGAAACTTTGGCCCCCAGAACTGTGAAATAATAGATTTCTTATATATTTTTAAATTTTTTTTTTAATATTTATTTTTGAGAGAGGGACAAACAGACAAAGTGTGAGCAGGGGAGGAACAGAGAGAGAGGGGGGCACAGAATCCAAAGCAGGCTCCAGGCTCCGAGCTGTCAGCACAGAGCCTGATGCAGGGCTTGAACCCACGAACTGTGAGATCATGACCTGAGCCAAAGTCGGACGCTTAACCGACTGAGCCACCCAGGTGCCCCTAGATCTCTTATATTTTAAGCCATGGGATTTGTTGTAATTAGTTAAAGCGGCCACAGGAAACTAACACAGATTTTGGTACTTGGATGTAGAATGCTGCTTTGTCTTAGTCTCCTTGAGCCACCATAACACAATACCACAGACTGGTTGCATTAAACAACAGAAATTTATTTTCCTGAAGATCAGGAGGCTAGAAGTCCAAGAGCAAGATGCTGTATGGATTGGTGTCCGATGAGGACTGTCTGCCTCACTTGCAGATAGGTGCCTCTTGTGTCCTCACATGACCTCTCCTTTATGCATGTGCTCCTGATGTCTCTTCCTCTTCTTATAAGGACACCAACCCTATTGGATCAGGGCCCCCTTTATGACCTCATTTAACTTTACCTCTGTAAAGGCCCTATTTCCAAATATAGTCATGTTAGGGGTTATGGCTTCAACATATGAATGGGGGACCAATTCAGTCCATAACACATTGTAACAAATACCTAAAAATATTGAAGTGGCTTTGGAATTGGATCATGTGTAGAGGCTGGAATTGGATCAAGTTTGAGGTACATGATAGAAAAATCCTGGATTGCCTTGAAGAAATTGTTGGTAGAAACACGAACATGGAAAGCACTGCTGGTGAAGGTTCAGAAGGAAGTGAGGAGAATAGTTGAGAAAGCTTATATTGTCTTTTTTTAAAGTTTATTTATTTATTTTGAGAGAGAGAGAGAGAGAGAGAGAAAACAAGCAGGGGAGGGGCAGAAAGAGAAGGGAGAGAGAGAGAATCCCAAGCAGGCTCCGGACTGTCAGCGTGGAGACTGACACAGGTCTTGAACCCATGAACCATGAGATCATGACCTGAGCTGAAACCAAGAGTCAGACGCTTTACCAACTGAGATACCCAGATGCCCCAAAGCTTACATTGTCTTAAGAATACATATATATTGGGGCACCTGGGTGGATCAGTCGGTTAAGCGTCTGACTCTTGATCTCAGTTCAGGTCTTGATATCAGGGTCGTGAGTTCAAGCCCTATGTTGGGCTCCATGCTGGGAATGAAGCCTACTTAAAATTATGTATATATATATATATATATAATCATAAACAGAATATTGGTAGAAATATGAATGTTAAAGATGCTGCTGGTGAGGGCTCAGAGGGAAATCAACATGTTATTGGAAATTGGGGAAAAGGAGATCCTTATTATATAGAAACAGAAAGTGGAGTTGAATTGTGTCCTACTGTTGTGTGAAAACCAGAGCTTGTAAGTGATGGACTTGGATATTTAGCTGAGGAGATTTCCAAGGGAAGTGTTGGAGGTACTGCCTGGATTCTTCTTGCTGATTTTAGTAACATGTGAAAGGAAAGAGATAAATTGAGAGAAGAACTGCTAAGCAAAATGGATCCAGGTTTTGATGATTTAGAAAATTCTCAGGCTGTCCAGATTGCAGAAGACACAAAATTTAGGAGATTTGCTGTCAGGAAAGTATGCTCTGGAGAGAACCAAAGGTGTGGCTGGACAACCTTTTGCTAGTACTAAAGAGATAAGGTGTGTGCCTCATGGATCCTGCCAACCATTTCAGCAGAAGTCAGGAATAGAGATGGGATTTTCCATGGAAGATCTTTTGAGGACCCTCTTGTCTAATGGTGTGAATTCCTGTGACTTCCATGGAAGACCCACAAAATTTTTGAGAATGAAGGTTATATTGCCAGAAACACTGCCTGGTCAGCTTGAAAGAAACAGAAATACGTGAAATGAAGGAAGGATGTTGGGCTCCCAAAATTCTACCAGAAAGATACAGGGTGAAACTACTCAGCAGCAAACATGTACTACTCTTCAAAAGAAGGGAAGAATGACTTTGAGGGCAGAGCTGTGGGCCCAGAGGTGGAACTTCAAGCCATAGCGGATTATTCCCAGGCCTTGAAACCTAATGGAACTTGCCCTGCTGCATTTCAAAATTACTCAGGACCAGTGACACCTTTTTTTCCTTCCATTTCCCCCCTTTTGGAATAGGAATGGCTTTAACTCTTATTTCATGTCTGTCCCACCATTGTGTTTTGGGAATAGATAACTTGTTTTCTAGTTTCACAGGCCCAGAGATGGAGAGGAATGTTGCCTTAGGTTGGATCGTACCCAGAGTCTCACTTATACCTGATTTAGATGATGAGGTTTGGAACCTTTGAGCTGATAAAATTAAAGTGAGATTTTGAAGTTGAGTTGATGCTGTAATGGTTCAAACCTTTGGGGGTATTGGGATGAGGTACATGTGTTTTGCATGTGGGGTAGATGTATAACTTTGGGAATCAAAGGGTGAATGATGCTGCCCAAAAGATATGCACATCCTAATTCCTGGAACATGTGAGTATACCTTAGATGGCAAAAAAGAAAAAGAAAAAGGACTTTGCGGTTTTCAGATATGATTAAGGTAAGGATTTTTTTTTTCAACGTTTATTTATTTTTGGGACAGAGAGAGACAGAGCATGAACGGGGGAGGGGCAGAGAGAGAGGGAGACACAGAATCGGAAGCAGGCTCCAGGCTCTGAGCCATCAGCCCAGAGCCTGACGCGGGGCTCGAACTCCCGGACCGCGAGATCGTGACCTGGCTGAAGTCGGACGCTTAACCGACTGCGCCACCCAGGCGCCCCAAGGTAAGGATTTTGAGATGGGGAAATTATCCTGCATTATTAAGGGGACCCTAGCTATAATAACAAGTGTCCTTACCTAAATTTTTCTTAAAGTTTATTTATTTTGAGAGAGAAAGTGAGAGAGCAAGCAGGGGAGGGGCAGAGAAAGAGGGAGAGAGAGAATCCCAAGCAGGCTCCACGCTGTCAGCACAGAGCCTGATGCGCGGCTTGAACCCATGAACCATGAGATCATGACCTGAGCTGAAGCCAAGAGTTGGATGCTTAACCGACTGAGCCACCCAGGCGCCCAATAAACGTCCTTAGAAGAGGGAAGCAGAAGCAGATTTCATAGACAGAATGGAAAGCAATGCGACCAAGGAAGCAAAGATTCAAGTGATGTGGTTATAGGCCAAGGAATGCTGACAACTGCTAATGTAGGAAGGTGACAGATTCTCCCCTAGAAAGAGGAGCATAGCCCTACTGGCACCTTGATTTTGGTCTTCTGGCCCCCAGAACTGTGAGAGGATAAATTTCTTAGGTTGTAAGTCACCAGGTTTGTGGAAATTTATCACAGCAGCCACAGGAAGCTAATGCAGAGGACTTGGAGTATATTTGGTGGTTCTTGGAGAGATTATGCTTGGTGGCTTTCAAAGACATTTTGAGGGTATAATTAGGATCCATTGGAAAGACAAGGCTGGGTATAGTGGTAATTCAAGAGTGAGTGGTTTGGAGGTATAGTTTTGGGCTGCAGAGTATGCTTCAGGGGGTACATGGAGAGTGCTTTGGAGTCAATATGGGGTGTTTGGGGTGCATATTGGGGGTAGATGAGAGGGTGATTTGGAAGTGCTCTTTGGAGGTTAATGGTTTTAGGGCTGATTGCAGATGGTTTAGGGGAACAAGTTGGGGGTAGTGAATGGCAGTTTATTCATAAAGTTTGGGAGTCCACGGAGGGTGATTGGGGGTACTGCTTGGGATCAATGAGCAATAGTTTGGGGATACATTTTGAGGGATGATGGAGGGTGGTTTGGGGACACAGAAGTTTAGAAGAGTTTAGAAGTGTGTGGTGGCTGATAGAAGGCAATTTGGGGTCCTGCTTGGGGGTCCATTCGGGGGTGACTTGGGGTGAGGGGTTCCAGTCTGATCACCGAGGGGGCGTGGCCTCAGTACAGGAGCGCTTCACCGCCCTCGAGAAAGCGTGTGCGCACGCGCTCCCAGCTGGTTCACTCCTGGCGCTCCCAGGGCAGGAAAATCGAAGACCCAAACCGGCGCCTGCGCACTTGGTCTCCGCCGCTGCTGTGGTCTTGCGCCCCGCCCCCGTCCCCCCACCTCCCCCCAGGCTCGCGCTCAGCGGCGGCGGTGTTGGTGCCGCCGGGAGCGGACGGACCCGAGGTGAAGGTGGGGGGCTGGGGTCCACCGCCCGCGGCCGAGTCCCCGCGCCTCTCCTACCCTCCCCGCGCCCCCCGTGTGGCCCCCACTGCTAACAGTCGCGCGGCCAAACGCGGCCCACGGGCAGGGCGCGGAAGGGGAGTAGACGCGAGGCCGGGGACGAGCGGGGGGGGGGGGGAGGGAGGGGCGCACCCACCACCCCTCCTGGCCTACAGCGACCCCGCCTACATCGCGGGACGGGGACCCTCGGTGAGTAACGCCCGCTTGGAGAGGAAGGGAGGAGACAGGGCGGGGTGAGGGCCCGGAAACGCCGGCAGGGGCTGTACCTGCGTGCGCACCCGCGATCTCTGACCCTGTGGTCTCACTCCCGACCCCTACCTGACCTGACTACATCTTTTCTTAACCTCAAGCTCTGGCCAGTCTTGGCCCCAGTACCTCCGCTCTGACCCCTGACCTAACCATGTTTAGGCCTGGCGTGATCCTCAATCCCTATTTTGTTCCCCTAAACCTAGTCCTGACCCCAAACCCCACCCAGTTCTTTTCTCAGGATCCTTGGCTTGACCCTGTTCCATCCCTGAAGCTCATCTTGCTTTGTCCTGATCATCCTGATTTCTGTCCTGATGCTTGACACGTCAGTTCCCTAAACTCTTGTCCCTGAACCCCTTCCATTCATGTCCTGCCCCCCTCACCGCAGTCTAATTCAGGTCTGTCCAGATTCCTGACCTCTGATTTCTAAACTTTCTCCCCATCTGTACTATCCTGGTCCCCTCCTGACTCCCCATCTCCATCCTGGCCCACCCCCTTTAGGCCATACCCCTGTTAACTGCCCTGTCCCTGCCCCCAGCCCTATGCTGTTGTCTCCTGTTTTCTCTTGTCCCATCACTGTCCTCATGCCTATACTTCTTCTGTTCCAGTCTTTTCCTGCTCCTTACCTCCATCCTGAACCTGCCCTTTTTCCCTCTCCCCTACCTTGACTGGTGTCTTGGCCTGTCCTTCATCATGTCTTCTGATTATTCTATCCTGACCCTGCCTTGCTCTTCTCTTTTGTTCCTTGCTGCCCCCTACTTTTTCTCTTACCCTTCTTCTGAACCTCACTCCATCCCATCCCCTGGCCAGTGTCTTGGCTCTTTCTCTGTCCTTCCTCCCAACCTCCATCCTCCAATGACTCTGATTCTGTCTTGTCTCCTACACCCCTTCCTGCCCTCTCCCTTTCTGTCCCAACCCCAGACCCCTGTTCTACCCCTTACCTTGCCCCTCCACCCTGTTCAGAGCTCTCTTTTCCTAACACCCACTTTCCATCTCCTCTGAGCCTAAAAGAACTGGGGTCCCATTATACCCTGCCCCTGAACTTGGAGATTCTGCTGTTCCCATGATCTCAAGTTCATCCCAAATGCTTCTCTCAGCATGAGCAAGAGCAAGCAGCCTTGTGGGCCCTGTGTGGCTAAGAGGGTTTTCATATGTGATGTCCCTCACCCCCACCCAGTGATCTCACACAGAGCTTGCATTTGTCTCCCTGCCCCGGGAGAGCATGGAACTGTTCCTATGCCCCCCACCCTCCCGGAGTGTGAAAGAACACCCTAAATTATTCAGTGACTCTGGGAGTCTGTGTGGTCTGGATCATGTTTCCAGCCTTGCTAGGTTGGGGGCTGTCCCATGTCCAGGTGGGGCGGGTGGCAAGCAAACATAGGCGGGTGGGGGACTCAGGAGTGTGTGTGAATCTTCTGTGTCATGTTACCCCATCTCCTAGTCTCAATCCTGGGTGTGCATGATCTGGAAAAAGTCCATTCCAGGCCAGAGGCTTCAGGGCTTCGTGGGGAGGGTGTTGGGAGTGGGGGTGGGGGGTTTATCCCCCTTCTCTTGGCTGTACGCAATACAAATTTTGGTGCTAAATCCATCCCACCTCTGTGGGGCGTGTGTGTGTAGGGGGTGGTCACTGGGTGTTAGAATCAGGCCTATCCAATAGTGACAATAACAACCACAAGAACAATACGAGGTTCTCTCTCTGAATCTCCTTGATTCTGAGGACAGGCAGGGAGAATGTGGAGAGTGAGAAGATAACGTGTTAATTCAGTTATGTTTTGTTCCCTCCATTTGTCATAGAGTAGTGAGATTTTGAATAATGAGATACTAGACCCATCTCATTCATCTAAAACATTTATCCAAACCTATTAATAACAACACAAGCATCCTTCATTGTCCCAGTGCCTGTTTGGCACCTGACTTCTGAGAGGGAGAGCTTGGGTAGTTCAGACAGTAAAAGATACCAGGTTATCCGGAGGTTTTTTGGTTTTGCACTTTACACAGTGAGCGGGGAGGTGAGGGACAATGGCCCCAACTAAAAAATATATTCAAATAGATTCATTTCCCTGAGCTCCAGTGGCAAGAGTTGGGATAGTAAAAATACCGTGTTGTGTGAATATATTTGGTTCCTGCGTCTTGCCTCGTAAGGAAAGCTCAGAGAGTAGTGGGTGCCAGCTCTATCTCAAAAGTGCATCCAGATCCATTCAGCTCCTGTATATGGATAGTGAGTGTTCAGAGACTTGATCTGAAGATGTTTGGTTCCTGCATTTTTGATGTTGAGTAGGGAGAAGTCAGATAATGAGGGAAAACAACTCTGTTTCAAATATGCCTGGATTGATAGGGAGGGTTCCATGTCTGGGTAGCAGGTAGGGAGGGTTTGGAGGCTGAGGGATACGAGCTCTGTCTCACCAGTGCATCTGAATACATTTAGTTCTTGATTTTGGATAGTGAGAATTTGGACACATTTATTTGACGAACAACAGCTCTGCTTCAAATTTATCAGGCACAGCACAGGGATACCAGCTTGGTCTCAAAAAAATATGCACAGACACACAGACACACACACACACACATTTGATTGCTGAGTTTGGATTGAGAGGAATAGTTGTAATTATGACAGTTAGGGCACCTGAGTGACTTAGTCAATTAGGCATCAGACGTTAGCTCAGGTCATGATCTCATGGTTCGTGGGTTCGAGTCCCGTGTTGGGCTCTGTGCTGATAGCTCTGAGCCTGGAGCCTGCTTCGGATTCTGTGTCTCTCTCTGCCCCTTTCCTGTGCTCTCTCTCTCTCTCTCTCTCAAGAATAAATAAACATTGAAAAAAATTTAATTGTGGCAGCCAACACACATCAAACACTTACCAAGGGCCAGTTACTGTCCTAAGCAAGTTTTAAGTCTATTAATTCAAGTCATGCTCACAACAATCCTGTGAAGTCCATACTGTTGTTATGATCCCCATTTTACACATGAGGACATTGAGGCACAGAGAGGATAAGTGACTTATCCAAGCAGTCACACAGACATAAGTGGCAGAGCAGGGTTGAATCCCAGAGTTACCACTTGCTACCCCTACATGAGGCCACATGAGGTTCAGGTCCTGGCTGGGGTAGGGCCTAGAGGTTGGCCATCTTCCAGGCTGTTAGAAGTCGTGGACCAGGGCAACGATGTGTGCGGGTGATTCTGCCCCGCCTGTCTGCCTGGCCCAAGAGGCCCAGTTACCTGCTTTCCCCTCCTTACTCCTGCACCAGGCCACCTCTGCATGAGTTTATTCTTGTTGTTATCAACTGTCATTAATGACGTGATGTGAGTTTCCTTGTACTTTGAAATGCCTTCCAAAGTGACTCTGGCTTTGTTGGCTATGTAACCATTGTTTACCCATTTTACAGATGAGGAAACCTAGGCCTTGCTATTCATTCTACATTGCCAGCTAGATACCCTTGTCCCTCTCAGCTCTGGTTTTAGAACTGTCCTTCTTCCCAACATTCTTGGTGTCCGCCAAGAGGCAGGAGAGGCCACAGCTGAGGGGACACTCCCCGTCAACACCCAGCCACCTACCTTATGGCTGCTGCCTCCACCAGCCCTAAACAGTGAAGCAGGGAGAAAGGGGGGTGGATGAAAGGGGCCTTTGTGTCCCTTGCCGGAAATCTCACCCCCAGGAAGAAAGGTGGGCAGGGTGATGGGAGGCCTCAATAGCATGTGTGTGGGGCAGGGCGTTGTTGCTGATACAGAGCTCCCCTCCAGGCTTGGCCCACCTGCCAAGTGGGGAGGGAGGTTTCCTCACTCTGCTCTTTCACATCACAGCATGGGCTGCTGCAGGGGCCCGGGTTGGGCTTGGGCCCTGAGGTCACAGAGCAGATGGTCCCAAATGGAGCACAGGATGTGTGGTATGTGCCGGGGCAGGCCAGAGCCCTCAATTTCCTTGAATCCTGGCCAGAAATGCCCACGGGGGAGGAGTGGGGGAGAGCCAGCCTGGATGTGAAGAAGCATGAGCCCCCTCCCCACTCCTCCTCCGTTGCAGGAATAGCCTCTGTCTGCCTCCAGCCCAGGACCCGGCCCCCTGAGTTCTGAGTCCACCCGCTCTTAACGCCTCTGTGATCAGAATCAGACCTCTTCACCTGTCCAAGCCCCAGCTTCCTCATCGGCAAGCTGGCTATGAAGAGGTGGGTCTGCGTCATTCTCCCAGGTTCGTAGCGACCAGGATGGGTGAAAACGTGTGTTTTGTCAGTTTGCTGGGATGATTTCTTCCGGAGGTGCAGAAGGTGGTCGGGTCTTGAGACCCGGTTTTTCCTGGGAAAAGTTGACCTCCTCTGTCCCCAGCTTGGGAAACTGTTACCCCAGTGAGGGTGGCGGATGTCCCAAGACCTTATCCCACCCCAGCCTTGCCCTGGGAGGAAAGGGTAGGGGCCTCAGGAATGTGGTGCTCGCTGCCAAGAGACACACGCCAGATTTACATACACCTGAGGCCTCCTGTGTGCTTAACAACGCCCCAGAACTCCGTCCCCCAGCTCCAAGGTCATAAATACCCTTGGGTGGGCAGGGTCTGACGTGGGAACCTGGGTAGCACCAGGGGCAGCCCCACTCCCACTACCCTTAGCCCTTCTTTCCTGGTTCTCTGCTAGGTGACTGGGGAGAGCAGGGCTCTCTGGGCTCTCTTCTTGGCCACGCTGAACGCCTTGAAGGGCCCTAGCCCTGACACTGCCCCTAAGGGTGTCCTGAGCCCTGGTGACAGGCAGGCAAGGGTTAAGAGGTATGGGCTGGCCCAGTCCCTGGCCAGGTAGGCTGGGCTATTGCCTAGTGGGAGGCGGCCTAGGCATCTGCCACTGGCTCACTGCTCACTGCCACTACCAGCTGGAACAGGGCCTGGTTGAGACAACTATTTTATCGAGGTACTTGAGGCCACCCCACAGCACCTCTCTGGCGTTGGTGAGCACCTGGGAACAGGGGGCCCAGGGGCAGGGTAGGGGAAGAAGGGTCTAGGGTGTACTGAGGCCCCCTGTGGGAGAAAGCCAAGTCTGTGCAAGAGGTACAGCGAAGAAGGAGGGCCCGAGTGGAAGAGCAAAGCCCAAAATGCCCAATTTCCTTTGCTGGCACGAAGCCGATTCCTTGCCGGAAATGAACAAGGGGAAGGGTTGGGGGAGAAGAAAAGCCAGAGTCCCCCCTTCTCCACTGTCCTCCCTACTTCCTCTCCCCCTTTCCCCTGCCCTGGGAAGGAGCATCTGCCCTCCTGCAACCTGGGGCCTGGCCTCCCCAGCAAAGCTCAGACTGGGCTGTTGAGAAACTACTTCCTGGCACCTGCCTGCCCCCAGCCTGTTCACCCAGAGTGGGGGCAGGGGGGCCTCCAGGGCAGTGTGGGGAACAGTTCCAGACACTGGGAGTTTGTGCTCTGATTGGGACAAGATATGGAAATGGGGGTCCCACTGAGGGTGTTGGGGTGCCACCCAGGTGAGGTGTCTTGGTTGTAAACAGTCATTAAGGCCAGGAATTTCTTTCTCGGCTGTGGTGTCAGAAGGGCAGACCTGAAAAACCTGCTGGGCCCGCCTCTGGGTGTGTATGGGGGGTACCTTCTGCAGCTCTCCTGCTGTAGCCCTTCCTGGGACGGGACTTAGGAACTGGTGTGGGGTGTGGTGTGGGGGACATTAGGGAAGGGGACTGCTGGAATCCCCCTTTTCACCATCTCCAGGTGGGGCTAGGGGAGTTCCGGACCCCTAGGCAAATGTGCAGAGGGGAGGCAAGTGGAGGCAGAGGTTTGGGAGCCGGGTGTGGGGGTGTGGGGCGTTGACCCTGTGTCTCCCTACCCAGTGACCCCGTGACTCAGGCCTGAGCTATGTCCCCAAGGTCAGGCTTACAGGGTGGAGTCGGGGTTCCTGTCTGGACCCCATTGATCTAGGATGCAGTGAGCTCTCAGGGAAAGCAGGCTTAAGGAAGCCCAGTGTGGGATGTGGGGGAAGGATTAGGGGAGCCCTGGGAGAGTTCCTCAAACTCAAATGGGGGTTGGGGAAGAAGGAGCCCCAGGAGCTTAGGGACAGAGGAAGCTGAGCTGGGACCTCCAGGAAACCACACTGTGCTGGGCAGTGTCGGACCTTGGAGGCCGGGCATTTGAGTACCTCTCTGCAAAGTACGCGTTGCTGCCTGGGTGTGCAAAAAGCTTGAGAGACTGATCCCTGTCCCTGAGGCTGAGGACAGAGGACCACTGTTTTGTGGAGGGCATACAGATTCTATGGGGCCGGTAGGAGGACTGCCAAGAAACTAGTGGCACCATATTAGCCAGTCGACCACATCCCCCAGCGTACAGATGGGGAAGGAGCTTGAACCCACACCTCCTTGGTTGCCTGGGTCTTCTCCACAGCTGGCCACCATGTCATGAAAAGCTGGGGATTAGGTGGGTATGGGATGTCTGTGGCCTCATGAGGCCCTCCCAGTTGCCTGCCGCTGAGGTCAGGCCAGGTGGTGGGAGGTGATGTCACCTGGCTACCCAGCTGGGGACCAAGCAGGATGTGGGAGGGAAGGAGCAAACTCCAGAGGAGGGGATGAGGGCAGGGCTGGCAGCCAGCCAAGGCAGGTTCTGTGGTCAGCCAGGGTGTCTGGGAGCAGAGAAGGAAGCAGGAGGCAGGAGGCTTGTTATCTGCAGCTATGGACTCTTCTGATCACAGTTCCTGCAGGGCATCTTCTCTGTGCTGGGTACAGGACAGGTTGGGGTGGGGAGAGGGGTTGGGGGGTCCTGGGGCTAAGGAAACACTCCCCTGCTGCATCAAGGCCACAAGATGGAGTTGGGACAAATAGAGACCCACAGATCTGGGCTAGATCCCTAGCTTGGCTACTTTGGCATTCTTTCATTTATGCAACAGACATTCATTGAGTACTTGCTACATGCTCAGAAGTGTTCTGAGTGCCAGAGATACCAAAAAAAACCAGGACAGATCTGTCTCTTGTCTTCACAGATATGTAAAGGAGGCTCAGTCTCTTGCTGGACAGCAGTTATGAGGGGACATAATGTAGGGATCCACCTCTGGAAGTGACATTTAAGCCCTAGAATGTGAGAGCCAGGGGCCAGAGAGGCAAGACTTGAAAAGAGCACTCCAGACAGCCACAGCCTGAGCAAAGGCCCTGAGGCTCACTGGACTGGGAGCTTATGACGAATTAGTGGAGTTAGAACAGCTCCAGTGAGGGAGAGTCGGGCCAGAGGGGTGGGCCTAGGCTGCTACATCCTTAACCGTGGATGTTATTTCACCCCTCTGTGACTTACTGTCTTCATCTGTAAAATGGGAGCAATAATCACAGAACTGCCATCACAGGGTGGTTGTAAAGATTAAATGTGGCATGGAAGGTAACTGTTCCAGGCACCCAGGTGCTCAATAAATGCCCACTGTTGTTATAGTTGGCTGAATCTGTACCTTTAACTCTCCCTTCCCAGGCAAGACTCCTGACTGTGGCCCATGGACCTCTGAGGAGGCGTCGTAAGTCCGCCCAGCTCCCCGCTTGCTGTGCTCCCACTCAATGGGAAGGGAACCAAGGTACCAGGGCCAAGTGGGTCCGGACACTGACACAGATTTCTGAGAGGGCAGGTCGATCAGGCGGGTGGGGTCAGGGTCCCCCTTCTTCCCAGCTGGGGTGTGCGAAGTTGGGTAGGGGCAGGGGCTGGGGGAACACAGAATACACTTCCTTAATGGCCCCTGTGCGTTACTGCCAGGCCTTGTCCAGCCATCAGCCACGGCCTCTCGACAGCACCAGGATGGAAGTCAAAGGTCAGCTGATCAGCTCTCCCACCTTCAATGCCTCAGGTAGCTGGCTTGTTCCCCTTTTCTGCCTCTTCCCCTGCTCTGAGTCACCACCTGCCTACTTGGAAAGGGTTGGTCCCTGGCCCCACAGCTGTGCCAGGGTGCCCTGGCTGATCTTTGCTCTGAACTTTGCTCCTTCTGTGTCCAGCTGCCCTGTTTGGAGAAGCTGTCCCCCAGATGAAGTCAGAGCGTCTGCGGGGGCTGCTCGACCGGCAGCGGGCCCTACAGGAGGCCCTGAGCCTGAAACTTCAGGAGCTCCGCAAAGTGTGTCTCCAGGAGGCGGTGAGAGCCTGGCCCTAAGAGTGCCTGGTGGGTGGGGCGGCGGTGAGGAGACGGGGCCGCTAGGTAGGTGCTGAGCCACCTGTCTGAGCTGTAGATTCCCTGTCACCTTGTAGCTTCTCAAAGCTCAACTTAGACATCTTCAAATCGGTAAAATATGGCAGTGCAGGCCTGCAGTTCCCTATCAGCAATTTGAAATCCAAAATGCCTCAAAAATAATGGCTATTTCCAAAATCTGGCAGTAAAACCCGACCTGAACTGACAAGGGGTGAGTTTTAGTTTTGATTTATTCCTCTTGGTGTGAACGTCTACACGGTTTGCCAGAAATGATCGTGTGGTTCAGAGCATGCAGCCCCAGGCCCTGAGGGGGGTGTTACGTATCATGCAGTATGTAGACTGTGTCACGTTTACAAAAAATAAGAAATTCTGGATTCCAAAGCAGGTCCCCCTACCTCCCATGCCCACTGCCCCAGGGATTTGGGCCACCAAGGGGCTGAGAGCACACAGCATACCTGTCTGGTGGAGAATTGGGAAGGGGGAGAGAAGTAATAGGCATGGCGTGCTCAGCATCACTGCGCTGTTAGTAGGACACCTGTAGCTTCAGGAGTCGTTATTGCTTTGCCCCATTCCCCCAGCTAACCCTTGGTAGTCTCTGACCCCTGCCCCCACCAGGAGCTGACTGGCCAGCTGCCCCCCGAGTGCCCGCTGGAGCCTGGTGAACGGCCCCAGTTGGTCCGCCGGCGGCCCCCTGCGGCCCGAGCCTACCCTCCGCTGCACCCCAACCCAGCACACCACTCCTTGTGCCCCGCTGAGGTGAACAGATGGGCTTGGAGAGCAAGATGGGGGTGGGACGGGTGCAGAGGAAGAGGAGCCTAGAGGAAGCCAGGCAGGGCTGGGTTGCATCCAGGGGAGGGAGAGGCTGAGGTGAGGAGGGAATGACTTGAGGGAGGTGGGTTCTGGCTCTGAGGGAGGATGCTGGTCCCTGTCCGTGATAAGCCTCTCACCCTCAGGAAAATGAATATGTCTAGTCTCTTAATCGAGACAGGCCCTGCCTGCAGAAGAAATGAGCTCCACCCTAGAATAGCACCGCCCCCCTCCCCCACCTCAAGTGGAGACAGGCTGTGCCCGCAGTGGTCCCTGTGCTCGGCCATTTCCAACATTTGGTCCTGTCCCACCCTCTTGGGTGGGTCCCACAGGAGCTGGCTCTTGAGGCGCTGGAGCGTGAGGTGTCTGTGCAGCAGCAGATTGCGGCCGCCGCCCGCCGCCTGGCCTTGGCCCCTGAGCTGAGCATCGAGCAGCGCCGGCGCCGGCGCCAGGTCCAGGCAGACGCGCTGCGGAGGCTGCACGAGCTGGAGGAACAGCTTGGGGACCTCCGGGCCCGCCTTGGCCTCCCGGTGCTCCCACCGCCGCAGCCCCTACCCCTGTCCACAGGGGCAGTTATCACGGCCCAAGGAGTCTGCCTGGGCACGCGCCTCGCTCAGCTCAGCCAAGGTGAGCCGGGCCCCATTGCCCCCGGCCCCCATGGTGAAAGCAGAGCGTGGCATCGGCTGAGGGACACGGTAGGGGTGGGGTGGGTAAATAGTGAAAAGTGGGAGCGAGGTGGATCTTAAGGGACCTGACTTGTAAGAGGAGTTGTGATGAACTGGCTCCACAGCATGGGTGGGGCCACTGGGAACTAGACCACATGGCACCAGGAGAACGAGGAGCCGAGCCTCAGGTGGTCTTGGACTCAGGTGAAGGTGGGTTATTGGGAAGGAACAGGGCAGGGAGGAGACCATCCAGTGGTGTAAGGGGATGGCACCCAGGCCTTGTATTGATAGGCCTGGGTCTCCCCCTTCTCACCTATAGAGGACGTAGTTCTGCACTCCGAGAGCAGCTCCCTGTCAGAGTCTGGAGCCAGCCATGATAATGGTGAGGACCTCTGTCCCCCCACAGACCCATCCATCCTTTGATGCTCAGCGCCCCCCCCCCTTCATCCCCATCTCAGCCATGCCCCATCCTCTCATGGGGCCCCTGTCTTTCTTGCGTCACCTTGCCCAGCTCATCAGCCCCAGTTCCAGCCCCATGTATTAGCCCCTGCCCAGCCCGCTGCCACTGCCTGTCTCCCTGGCTCCTGCCCTTTGCTTTGCCTGCAATCCATCTGGCCCCCTCTCATTGACTTCTCCCCCACTTTCTGCCTTCCTCTCAGAGGAGCCCCGCAGCTGCTTCCCTCTGGCCGAGCGCCCC
Source organism: Herpailurus yagouaroundi (assembly GCF_014898765.1). Taxonomy (NCBI): domain Eukaryota; kingdom Metazoa; phylum Chordata; class Mammalia; order Carnivora; family Felidae; genus Herpailurus; species Herpailurus yagouaroundi. Next base: position 25,470,746 of record NW_024420586.1, read on the forward strand.
TCGCCGCCCAAAGCCTGGGACCAACTGCGGACAGTGTCGGGGGGCAGCCCTGAGCGGCGAACCCCATGGAAACCACCGCCGTCAGATCTTTATGGGGATTTGAAGAGCCGGCGGAACTCTGTGGCCAGCCCCACCAGGTGAGGGTGAGCCCCATCCTTCCCCCAGGAACCAGGAGCAGGATCCTGAGCCTGGGGCTGGCAGGAGGGCCTGCTGGTGGGTATGGTCTCTAACCTGGCCCCTGACCTGGACCTGCCCATCTCTGTCTAGCCCCACACGCTCGCTGCCCAGGAGTGCCTCCAGTTTTGAGGGGCGAAGTGTGCCTGCCACCCCTGTCCTCACCCGGGGCGCTGGCCCCCAGCTCTGCAAGTAAGGGGACTATGAGGGTGGGTTCGAGGACTAGAGGAAGGAACTGTTAGTTCTAACTATGAGAGCATTATCAAAGAGGCTGGGCTTTGAGAGGTGTATTTTGGTTAAGTCATTTCTCTTTGAATCTTTGCTCCTCATCTGCGAAGTGGGCATAATACCTGCCTCTGAAAGACACTGTAGGCACAGTAAGTTCTGGTTAACATGTACTGAGCATCTACCATCTGCTGGGAATCCATGCTTTCCAATAGGTGCTATTGCTGATCCCATTTTACAGATGAGGAAACTGAGGCACAGAGAGGTTAAGTGACTTGTTAGTAAACTGAAGACCTGGTGTTTGAACCCAGGCAAGTCTGACTCTAGAGTCTGTGCTTTTAAACACTGTACCCTTGTGCTTCTTAAATACTTGCCAAGTGCCTGCTTCTCCAAGGCTGTGAACAAAACAAAGTCCGGGTCCTTATGGCACTTGTATCCTGTGACCGGTGGCTGTTGGGATGATAGTTTCGGGTGGTTCATACACATGGGGGGGACAGAGTTCAGGAAGTTGAATTCCGGACCCAAGGATCAGCACCCCATCGTGGAGGCGTTGGGGGCTATGAGACACGTGGTAGTAGGGCTGAGGGTCACGTGTGTTGGGAGGAGCCCTCTGCTGGCCTTCCTCTGCTAGTACTTCCTCTCCAGCACTCCCCTGCCCCTGCCACAGGCATCTCCCTTGGCGTTGGCGCTGATACCCCCCATATGTCTTCAGTCCCTCCACCCCCCAGCGTCAGACAGAACCTCTGCTGTCTTTTACACGCCACTACCTAACACCTTTATACTCATGGTTCCTAATCCTGGGTCCCTTTGGTGCAAGTTGAAGGCTCAGGAAGGGTTGAAGTACGGTGGGCACTTGGCCTGATATTTCTGACCCTACTCTTGTCACCCCACGTCTGCGTTCCCAGACCCGAAGGCCTCCATTCTCGCCAGTGGTCCGGCAGCCAGGACTCCCAGATGGGCTTCCCCCGGGCGGACCCGGCCTCCGACCGTGCCTCCCTCTTTGCAGCCCGCACCCGCCGCAGCAACAGCTCTGAAGCCCTGCTTGTGGACCGGGCGGCTGGCGGGGGAGCTGGCTCTCCGCCGGCGCCTCTGGCTCCCCCTGCCACTGGCCCCCCGGTCTGCAAGAGCAGTGAGGTGCTGTATGAGCGCCCCCAACCAACCCCTGCCTTCTCCTCCCGCACATCTGGCCCCCCAGACCCTCCCCGGGCTGCCCGGCCTAGCTCAGCTGCCCCTGCCTCCCGAGGGGCCCCCCGGCTCCCACCTGTGTGTGGGGACTTCCTCTTGGACTATTCCCTGGACCGGGGCCTGCCCCGCAGTGGTGGTGGGGCAGGCTGGGGGGAGCTGCTGCCTGCGGCTGAGGTCCCGGGACCCCTCTCCCGCCGGGATGGGCTCCTCACCATGCTTCCAGGTCCACCACCTGTATATGTAGCTGACGGCAGCAGCCCCCTCCTCCGCAGCAAGGATCCCCACACCCGTGCTACCCGCACCAAGCCCTGTGGCCTGCCCCTGGAGGCCACCGAGGGTCCAGAGGTGCATCCCAACCCTCTGCTGTGGATGCCCCCGCCCACCCGTATCCCCCCGGCTGGTGAGCGCAGTGGTCATAAGAACCTTGCCCTGGAGGGGCTGCGGGACTGGTACATCCGCAACTCGGGACTGGCCGCCGGGCCCCAGCGCCGGCCTGTTCCCCCCCACATGGGCCCGCAACACCCACCCTTCCTCCATGCCCGCTGCTATGAGGTGGGCCAGGCGCTGTATGGGGCCCCCAGCCAGGCGCCGCTCCCGCACTCGAGGAGTTTCACGGCACCCCCTGTCTCCGGCAGGTATGGGGGGTGCTTTTACTGATGGGTAGGGGTCTCTGGAGGCAGATGGCAAAGGTGTCCAGGCTGGGGAGCAGCCAGTCATGGTAGCTAATGACTCAGACCACGAGAGAACTAGCTGCGGCCTCAGCACAGGGTCATCAGGCCCTGCCTAACCTGCATGAGTCCGCGGGGGCTTGGTGGAGAGGGGTGTCTTGGGCCCTGGCAGCAGCAATTTTCCACCAAGCCATAGAAGAATTGTAATATTGGAACAAAACAGTGCATGTCAGCTGAAAATGAGCCTTGAAAGCAGGGTGCTGGGAGGAAGGGCCTCCCGGGCCCCTCGTTTTTCTCTTCTTCCTTTTTGCCGTGCTCCCCATGCTTGCAAGCCCAGACGTACTCTCCTGTGTCTGCCTCCGCCTCTTTAACGAGCTTCTTTTCCTCTCTTTCTGTGTCTTGTTTGTCTTTTCCTCTCTCCTCTATCTTGCCACCCTGTCTGGATTCCTGCTACCCCTTCTAAAGATACTACGCGGACTTCCTGTACGCTCCGGAGCTGAGCGCTCGTTTAAGTGACCTGACGCTAGAGGGGGAGCAGTCCTCCAGTTCTGACCCCCAGACCCCGGGGACACTGGTCTGACCCCTTCTGATATGCTCCTTGTTGGCCTGGGCATGGCTGTAGTCTGGGGAGCACACAGCTGACCTCGCTGAACCCTGGGGTGTGGTTGCTCTCAGTCCTGGGGGGTGCCGAACCTGATCTTCCAAGGCCCATGGCACCTTGTGGACCCACGAAGGTGTCTGACACCCTGTTTCCCCTCTCACACTGTGCTGGGAACTGGGGCCCTCAGCCAGCGTAAAAGAGGGAGGATGGTGTAATGGGGACTCCGAGCCCCTTCTTCCATTTCTGTTTACAGTTGTGATTTAGATATTCGCTGTCTTCCCCCAACGCTAGACGTTTTATAAAAGGGAAACTGTGATCTCGTCCTGGTTGGGCTCATTCCTGTCCCCATGCCCAGCCTGTTCCATTCAGGAACCCCCTCCACAAAACGGATCATATAGGGTCTCAGGGCCCTGTTTGGGGCAGCCAGGAGACTCTGGTGTGAACAGAACCCCCTGCCACCCCCCACCAGGGCAGTTATTGGGGAGGTGGGCTCTCTGCCTGCAATTGGAAAGACTGAAGTCTGGGTAGGGGGCTTGGGTTCATTTTCCTGCCCCCAGGGGTGCCGGAAGGAGCCCCAGTCCCTGTCTGCCTGTCTGTGCCCGCTGCCTCTGCCCACAGGACTAGATGGCCCAGCGTTTTGTGGCAGCCTCTGCCCTATCTATCCCCAGTCAGGAAGCCCTGCAGGAGGGGCCAGAGGGCAGAGCCATCGGGTGTGTTGTGTCCTGGGATGCTGCGGTGGTGGAATCTGGCATCTGGTGGATGCCAGTAAAATCCTCAGGTGACGTCTGGCCACAGGCTACGTCACGTCTTCCTTGGCTTTCGTTCCATCCACCACTTTTTAAATCTATACAAGCTGTGTTTTCTATGATACCTATCTGTGACTTTCTGGAGCTGGGGGTCCCCCTACCTCCTTTACCTGGTGTTAAACTTTTCTTTTTCTACCAATGGACCTGGGCCCAAGACACTACCCACACTGGAAGGGGATTTCTATAATAAATGTGTAAACTGAACCCATGTGTTACTCCTCTGTCTGCCTTGCCTTGGGGGCCCACACCTGTAGTTAAGACCAGATAATATATTTTTATGACTCCATGTGATAAGAAATAGAACACTGGAAACAGCCCATGATAATACCATCTACTTTGGCTTTTCTTGCTGTGATGTGGGGTCACATGTCTTCCTGTCTGCACTCAGATTGCTGGCCTGCCCTGAACAAGAGTCCTCAGTAATACAAATGATAGGAAACACCCTGCCCTTAACTACCTTGTGTGTTAATGCCACGCCAGAGATAACAGGTTCGAGGGAGGAACTGAGAGCTCACCCCTTCAGTCCATGTATTTGACACAAAAAGACCTAGTCAGAAAGAGTCTAGCAGGATCAAAAAGCAGAAGGCCACTTCTGGCCATTGAAATGCAGACTTTACCCAGGAGGCCCAAATCGGCTTGAGAGATGCAACAGTCTTTATTGTTGCTGTAACACTGATACAGATGCCCCATTCCAGGTCAGGGCTACCCCCACCCCACCCCTTGGTCCTCATCACTGTGGGATGTTGGAGAGAGGAGCAGAATCACTAAGCAGAGCTGGAGAGAGGCAAGTGGGACTGGAGAGGGTTCGGGTCACCTGGAACCAAGGGTTCGACAGGGTCAGGATGCCTGAATCCTCTGTCCTGATGGGGGCTGGGAACACTTGGGTCCTGGGTTCAAGATTTGGCAATGCCCTGATCTGGGTTCAAAGCTGGGGTGGGGGTCTAGAAAAGCCTTAGTCCAGGGTTCAAGAGAATGCCTTGGGCCCAGATCCCACCTTTGGTGCTGAGGGTGGGAGATGGGTGGGTCCCAGACTGGAGGTGGGGGAGTATCACTGGGTCCAGGGTTTGAGGATGGCCATGGATGCTCAGGTATCCAAGCCCTCAAGTTCAGGGCTGAAGAAGAGTCTGGTCCCCTAGGTAATGGGAGCTGATCAGGGGGAGGGTCACAGATGTCCTGCTTTCTGAACTGGACGGGGCCCTCTATTTCAAGGGCTTGGAAAGGGCTCTGGGTCCCAGTACAGGGCCAGGGTGGGGGTGGCATTCTCCAGGTCTTGGGTACAAATCCTAGACCCCTACGATCCAGCCTCCTGCTCTTGTCCCAGCGCCTCCAGTAGCAGCCCCATTGGCGTCCGCTTGAGACCAATACTCTCAATCTTGTTCTCAATCTTGTTCTTGAGGTTCCGCAGGCGCAGTGAGGCGTGCACCAGAATCACTGTGGGCAGTGCCGAGAGGAGTAGGGTCAGTGGGGTGAGACATCAGCTTTAGCCAGTGGGGGGACCACGGAGGGGAATTGGAGCACAGGCAGGCCAACAGAGTCTTAAGTGGCCAGGATGCCTCTGATCTTAAAGTGTGGCTGAGTACACAGAGTTTTGCAGCTGGGGCGTGGCCAGGGAGGGCGCACAGCAACTGGGACGTGGCTGGTGGAAGACACTTAATACCAACAGGGAAGCCAGAAAAGGCGGTAGTTAAAGAGGGGCGTTCCCAGAAGAAGGAAGGCAAAGCCAGGGAAGGCGCTTTGTGAAGGGGGTGTGGCCAAGTGCCCGCCTGGTTTCTCGGCCTCTTCTCGGGGCAGGGCAGGGCTGCCACTGTGCGCAAGCGCTGGCCGTTTTCTCGGCGGTCTCAGGGTAGTGAATACTCACGAAGCACAGGTCCGGCGACGCCTAGCAGGAAGGTGCAAGCGCTGCCCGCGGCCCAGAGAACAAGGAGGCCGAAGGCAAGCACTGCGGCCAGGCAGGCGGCCGGGTGGCTGCGGCGGCAGCGGCGCACGGCTGCTTGAGTCTCTGCCGCCCACACCAGCACGCCAAGGGCCACCGTCACTACCAGCGCGCTTAGGAGGGTATGCAGCGGGCGCACGTACCTGTGAGGACAATGGAACTAAGCTAGTCCAGCAGACAAGGGAGAGAGCTGCCCAGCCTCCAAGCCTCCTGGACCACCGTCCATTCAATCCCGGACCCCAGGAGCTTTGGTTCTCCTCTCTCCGGATCCTCCAGCCCAACAAATAACTTCCCCCAGCCCTGTCTCCCAATAGGTCCACCCTCCAGGATTTCTGACTCCCAGGAGCCCTGTGGACCCTCGTTTCTTTGGTGTCGATCCTACAGTCCCATCTTCCTTAGCTCTTCCGCTTCAGGCCTTCCCATCCCGCTAGGCCTCCAGGCTCCCAGCTCTTTCGTTCAACCCTACCCCCGCAGGGCCCGTCTCCAACCCCTCAGGCCCCACCCCAACTCGCCCCTAAATCCACCCTTGGAGCTAGGCCTGTAGATTCCTCTTCCAGGCCTTATGTCTCTATACATTTCCCTCTCCCCGGGCCCAGAGTCCTTACAAGAAAGACACCCCTCCAGACTTCCTCCCCTCAGATTCCCCATCCACTCCCCACTTCTTACAGATCCCTCTCTCCATCATTGCAAGAACCCCTTCAGGCTTTCAGTACCACTCTTAACTTCCAACCCTGCCCAAGTTCCCAGGGGTTCTCCATCCTTCTCTGCTCTCAAACCTTCCACCCCTGGGTCTTCCCTCTTGGTTCAAGTTCCCCAAGAGGTACCTGCTCCTGGAGCGTTCCAATCATAGCCAGGATCTCCTCCAAACTAGAGCCCCCACAAGCCCACCCTCCCAACCCTTCAACTTGACCACATCCCTGTCCCTGTATCTGCCCAAAGTCCTCCAGGGCTGCCTTAATCTGGGGGCATCACTCACATCCGTCTCCCCTACCCCTACTTTCAGACCCTTTTTATCTTTAGGTCCACCTCGATACCCAGTTTCCCTCCAGTCCCACATTTCTCCATCCTCTCAACCCTCTATCCCCCTCAGGCCCTATCTCACCCAAGGCACTCCTTTTAACCATGTTGACTTCCTTCAAGTCCCCCCTCACCTGTCCCGTAGGCTTTCCGTTTCTAATGAACTCCCCCTTCCTGCCTTGCATCTCCCTCCCGTTCCTCAAAATACCGCGGGTCCACCCTTCTTGCCCTGCAGGCGTCCCTAGCCAACCGGCATCTCCCTCCCTCCCTCACCCGGCCAGAGCGAGTGCGAAGCCGAAGCACAGAAGGTAGTTGGTTTGGTAGTAGAGGAGGTTGTTGATGACGCGGTGGCACCATCGCTGCCGGTCGTAAGGATCCGGAGCCGCCAGACGCGCGGACCCCAGAACGAAGTCGTCCAGGGCGCGTAGCGGTGGCAGCCGCACCTCCGACATCCTGCCGGTCGAAGTAGCTGGACCAGCCCGAAGAGCGGCCGGACTACAACCCCCGTAACACCCCGCTGCACCGCGAGGGACACCGGGAAATGGAGTCTGGACCGAGCGGCTGCTACGCTCACCCCCTAAGTAGATTGGGCAGCGGCAGCAATGCATGTGACCGGAAATGCCAACAACACGTCGGGGCTGTGAGGCAGCAAGGGCTGCCGGGAAATTAAGTCTCTGCCGCCCGCAAGGCGTTCCCACTCACCCCCGGGTGGGGGCGCCCAAGCGGGTAGTTCTGGACCGTGCTGGTGGCTCAAGTCCACGGTAATCGGACATTCGAGGACACGCAAAGAAAAACAGGGACTGTCAGAAGGACTTGGGTAGGATGCCACTTCTTTCCGGTCAGGGTCCAAGAAGGTCACACCTACTTGGAAACCCCTGCAGGGCCTTTTCCGCTACATCTCCTCCAGGCCCCACCCATGCCCCCCAGGTCCAGCCATAAATACTATTAAGGGCCTTTTATTCATATTCACCACATCAAAGATATCTCTTTCTGGGAAGGTTTTTTAATCCCCACAGGTTGAATTAGGGCACTCCCTCTGGGTCCCTAGCAGTCGTCTCCAGGCTGGGAGCCCCAGGGGGTCTGCTCCCTCCCTGCTTCCCTAGCCTGGCCCTGCTGGCACACAGTCACCAAGAAGTGCTTGGGCGAAGTGAGCTGTCTTGCACTGCCGAGTGGAAGGTGGGCACCTGCCCCACTAATGCTCGCTGGCTGGTAGCTTTCACAGTACTCCTGACCCCCTGAGGGCTTTGCAATCTGCCACTGCAGGTCCCTCGCACAACCCACAGGGTCCTTAAAAGTCATCGTCGTCACAGATGTCAAGGTACACATCGAAAGCCTCTCTGTTGCAGTTTCCATCAGGAGTGAAGACATATTTGTGGAAGGTCCCATCTACGCAGATAGCTAGAAGAGGGGGGAGGATGGGCAAAAGGTTAGAAGCTGCAGAAGCCACACACTGCAATCCTTTCAGGTGTCCTATGGCCTCGGGTCTACCTCCAGACCTTTGTCCACATGCCATCCCTCTGATGATGGAGTCGAGCCACCCACTCTAGCTTCCCATGCCTTAAAATTCCTTCAGGTCCAAATTGCAGGACTTCGCATGCAGTGCCCCCAGTCAAGGGCTATTCCCACTCACCAATGACAGAGTTGACGTTCTTGGAAGTATTGCGACCGAAGGCGCAGATGCAGGCTGACTCGGCAGGCACGGTGAAGCTCGCCAGGCTCCACTGAGAGTCCACGTACTGCCCAATCATAGGCCCCACCTTGCCCACACGAGCCAGCCTGCAGGCAGCACTGGCTAAGCCCAGGTGTGGTACATGGGCAGGGGGACTGGGGACATGGCAGGGCAGGGCAGGGAGTACTCACGCGGAGCGACGGTTGAGGCGGGTATCTTTGAGAGCAAAGATATGGACCGTGCCCTTATCACTGGAAGCGCAGAGGAAGGAGGAGTCGTGGCTGAAGTTGATGCTGGAAGACAGACCAGCAGTGACGCCCATGTGTCATGTGACATGGGGTCACCAGCCCGCCACACATATCCTGTGCTCACCAGTAGAGAGTGGCAGGGTCAGTGCCTCGGCGCAATTCCACCAGTTTCTCCTTGGATTGCGTGTCAAAGAGGCGAATAAGGGTGCCTTTCTGAGAGGCCGAGGCCACTACAGTGCCTGGCTGGTTCAGAGACACGCAGGCCACGTCACTCTGATGTGCATTGATCGTAAATGGAGCAGATGAAGTACCAGGCTTTGTGCTTGCCAGGTCCTGTGGTGGAAGGAGCAGTTTGGGCTTGGGGGTATGGGAAGCAGGGGCCAAGCATCCACAGGGGGAGCCAGCCCACCCACCTACCCACCTACCCTTGCCCACTGGATGGCTCACCACAAGTTGCAGACTCCCACACTTGTGTCCTGGGAACACCAGCAGTTGCTTCTCCAGGCTGGGGCAAAGGTCACAGAGCCCTAGGGTGTGAGGATGAAGTGTCGGGGTTGGGGGGATGCAGGGGCCAGGCAGGGTCTCAGAATGGACAGAAGCAGGATAAGGGCCAAGACTTTGACCTTCCATGATATATGTTACCCACAGAACCCTCGGGGAGCTTGCCCTCCGCAGTGCTCCCCAGCAGTGAGGCAGATTCTCCACCTCCTGATGCAGCTGCGGCAGCCCCAGGAGGCCCAAGGATCCCTGGCACAGCCAGCCATGTCGTTACTGGGTGTTTCTGCTCTGCTATCTGGGGCACCTGGGCGTGGGACAGGGCTTCGGGTGGAGACAGAGAACTGGCTAAGGGTTGGAAAGATGGACTGACTGGGAATATGAACATCTGTCAACCCATCTGAGCATCTCTGCACAAAGACTCTCTCTCTGCCCCTCTTTCCCCATTTTCCGGTGTGCCCCTTCCAACCTCTCATTTCTGCCCCTCTGCCCCATCCACTGCCTCCTGACCTCACACCTGCACATCTGGGTCCTCTCACCCTTTGGGTTGTCCCGGGTGTCAAACTCGAATAGCTTTCGGGGGTTGTCGGGAAAGGAATACACGTAGATGCGGTTCCTCAGCACGATCACAATTCTGTGGGCAACACACAACACAGGATGGCCATGAGGGGATGGCGGGATGCCCATGCAGGACTAACCCTCTCGCCTGCTGTGGGGACCTCCTACCTCCCCCACCCCAGTCCTCCTCAGGCTCACTTGTCATGGCGCATGCGCACAGCCAGCACTGGCTTGGTGAAGGTGAACTCCAGCACCAGCTTGTCCTTGGAGTCCTTGCCCTCCCGGGCATCGTCCCAGATCAGCACTGCTGGGCAGGTGGATGCGTTGTCGGGGCCAAGGTTTAGGGTGAGGGGCAGCCCTGGTGACACAAGACTCACCCCTACTCCCCATGGGACCTCAACCCACTTGCTTAACCTTTTGTTAACACCCAGCATGGGCTTCATACGGCATGAGCACTTGTGGATGTGATTTCTGAGAATAGGTTTCTAAAACTGTTACATACTCATTTACAGATGAAGAAACTGAGGCTTGAAGAGGTTGAGTATCTTGGCCAAGAACCTCGCAACCCAAGCAGGGACTCACATTCAGGACTGTAACTCCCATTAGTAACTATTTCTGCTTCCAGGGTCCCAGTCCGTACCCCTAGAAGATTTCTGCGATGAATCCTCGGGCTCTGTGACTTGCCTAGGGCATCTCTTGCCATGTCCCAGTGGGATCAACAAAACCCTTAGAACAAGATGTCTCCTGAGGCTCAAAGCAAGAGGATACTGGGGAGACAGCACCAAGATTTTAAGACCTGTTGGTTGTGTGACCTTGGAAAAGCCACTTAACCTCCCTAAGCCTCAGTTTCTTCATCTGTAAAATTGGGGATAACAATACTTCCTACCACATGGAGTTACTGTGAGGATTAAATAAGTTAATATATATAAAGTGCGTAGAACAGTACCAGGCTTATAGCAAGCGCTCCATAGGTAAGGACATGGCATACAGGAGGCATTCAATAAGTGTTAAGCGAAGGCAAAACACCAAGCTTCTTAAGCGATAAGATCCATGACTTCCAAGCTGTAGGCCTCACTGTGGGACTCTGAGGTGCTCTGACATCTTCATCTGCCAGTGCCTCGGGGTGCCTGAAGGAGGCCAGGATTCCGGGGAATCTGGGCCAAGGGCGGGATGGGATGAGGGCACTTACCTGAGATCTCTGAGAACTTGGGGCTGCTACCACCACCCACCAGGGCCAGCAGGTTGGAGCGGTGCAGCATTTCCACCAGGCCCATGCTGCCCACCTGCTCATGGTCTGGACAAGGACCAGGATGTCAGTAGGGGTGGGAGCCAATGCCCAGCCCGTCCCTTCTGCCCATTGCCCCTCCTCCACCAATGGCTCACCCAGATGCCCCTTCTCCATCAATGGCTCCACATTGTAGATGCGCACACCTGTCTCCATGGCGCAGCAAAAGCAGCCTGGGGAGGGGGGGATTTGGGGCTGCTTCAAAGGATGCCCAGGTGGAAGCCATGGCCCACCTCTGGCCATTCTTTCTGTCCCTCCCTCCAATCCACAAGGGTGCAGGCACAAGCCTCTCTCACTTTGGTCTTGGTTGAAACGCAGACTGGTCACTCCTCGAAGTGGCTGCTGAGTCATGGTCCAGGACTGCTTCCCTGGACACAGATGGGGGTAGGGTTGGGAAGAGTCCTGGGGTTTGCCCTTCTCCTAGAACTCCTGTCCCCAGTGGATTTCTTCTTCCTCCTCCTCTGCCACTTTTTGCCGCCAGCAGGACTGAAGAAAACAAAAAAGAAAAAAGAGGGATAGTTCTGGGGTCTCCACACTAATCTCCTAAGATCACAAAGAGCATAGCCAGGAACTTCCCCATCTTCTCACACTTGGATGAGCCCAGCTCCAGCCCTACCCTGACCTGTATTCCCCATTTCTTTCTTACTCCGTAGCCATCAATGCATGTCAGGAAGTAATGGGGGTAGAGGGTTAGTGATATCTCTTCCCCACCCCCAGCCAATCCTGGCTCTAATGCCCCACATGGCCTAGAACCACTTCTCATCTTCACACCTGGACCTAGCATCCAACTCCACCTGTCAATAAGCAGGGAAATGGAGCTAGGTCATCCACTTCTTCCCACACCTCCCTGACCTGGCCCCGAGACCTGCTGTGGTTGGTCCATCACCCACAGGACCACCTCTCCTCATGCCCTCTGAGGCTCCCAGCCAATTCCACCATCTCAGAGCCCTCTCACACCTCCCCTCCTCACAGGCTTCTCCAAACCCCTTCAGGATCCCATGCCTAGCCCCAGATGACCTCTTCTCATGCCATGCTAACTTCTGCCCAACCCGGGTCAGCCTGGATGTTCCCCAAGACCTCCTTATGCCGTAAAGACTCTACATCAGATTCCCCTATCACTCCAAATCGCCCACCCCTGGAACATTCCCTTCCATGTGCTTTGCTGTCATTTCCTCCAACATAGACTGACTAGAACCTACCCCCAGGAATCTCATCCCCCTTACATTCTTCCTCCAGATTCTCTATCCTCTCCCCAAACACCCTGCCCCAGGGCACCCCTCCTCCATCAAGACTCTTGCCCAGGACATACCTCCCAAAACCCCTACCTGGAACAACTTAACCCAACAAGACGCCTGCCCCGGACCCCTGTAAGATTCCTGTCCTAAAAGCCCCCACGCTCCCTTCAAATCCCCATCTCCCCAAGACCTTTGCCCAAGCACACCCGTTCCCCATCCTCCAGGAGCTCAAACCTACTTTCCGCCCTTGTACCACCTCCACCAGACCGCCTCACTCTCCAAAGACTCATTCTTTGGACAGCCCCACCTTTCAAGGTCCCTTTTTCGGACCACCATTGCAAAGACCCGTGCCACCCAAGAACTTTGCTCCGGGATGCCTTACCTCCCTCCACTTCTTCATGTCCAAGACCGCCCTCATATTCCTTCCAACACCAGCACTCACTTAAACTCCTTGTCCTAGACACCCCCCTCCCACCATCCACCAAAACCTCTGCTCATGGAACCCTCCCGCTGGACCCTCCTCCAGGTTCGGACCAACTCTGGAATCTTGCCCCAGTTTCCCGCTGCCTGCACTGACCTGATCTCCGCGCGTTCCCGATTCCAACCCCAGCCGTCGGTGCCGCCCGCGGCCCGGTTTTCTGACCTCCCGGGCCCTGACGCCCGGCTCTGGTGTTTACATCAGGTCTCACTTCCGGGGGAGGGAGTCTGTGACCGGAAATGACTCATTTGCGACCGCAACCCTTCTCCCCTGGGTTCCAGGTCTTTGGAGCAACGCAAGCGATAGTGGCGTCCTCAGGGGAGGATGCTGAAGGGCCTGTGTGAGGGAGCAGAGGAGGGTGGGCGAGAGGGAGCCCTTCCTTCGCGGAGAGGGAGCCCTTCCTTCGCGGAGAGGAAGAGGGCCGAGCATTCCCCCGCTCTGTCCTGCTCTGAGGGCGAAAGGCGTCAACCTTCTGGGCTAGCAAGATTTGGACCTCCAAGGTGGGCTAGAGGGGCCTTCCTTGTTGGAAATACTAGCCCTCCCAGATTTCTAGAGAGGCGGCGGGGGGGGGGGGGGGGGGCCCCCCCCCGGCCCGGGGCGGGGGCGGACCTGGAGACCCGGTAAAGCTGCAACGCCTTGCCCAGGGGAAGTCAGGGATGAGATTCCACACCCTTGCTTGGTTTTGTTTACAAAATGAAAAGGGGGTTTTTAATGGTAAGAGGTATAATGCTTCCTGTGGAAAAAGAAACCAAATACGTACATACTGGAAATACATTTTAATTCAACTTTTAACGTTTGAGGTAGTTGTGGATTCACGTGTGGTTTGGGGAAATAATACAGAGAAACGAGATGTACTTGTAACAGTTTCCTCCAAAGGAAACATGTAACATTATAGTAAAATGTTACAATCAGGTTATTGATATTGATACAATGTACCCATCCTTTACTTTTTCTTAAGTATTGTTTTTTTAAAAAACTTTTTTTTTAACATTTATTATTTTTGAGACAGAGAGAGAGGGAGACACAGAATCTGAAACAGGCTCCAGGCTCTGAGCTGTCAGCACAGAGCCTGACGCAGGGCTCGAACCCATGGACCGCGAGATCATGACCTGAGGTGAAGTCGGACGCTTAACTGACTGAGCCACCCAGGCGCTCCACTTAAGTGTTGTTTTGACGCTTCTTAAATTTTTGACTAATATATAATAGGTATGTTTAATTCCAACGTTAAAATTTATTTTAATTTTAAAAAAATGTTTATTTTTGAGATACAGAGGGCGAGTGGGGCGGGGCAGAGAGAGAGAGAGAGAGAGAGAGGGAGACAGAGAATCTGAAGCAGGTCTGGGCTCTCAGCATAGAGGCCAATGCAGGGCTCGAACCCACAAATCTTGAGATCATGACCGGGGCTGAGGTCAGAGGCTTACCGGCTGGGGACCCCAGCCCCCTCCCCCCCCCCAATTTTTAAAAATTGCACCTTTTTAACTGATTCATGGAATTCTGTGGAATAAATGTAGCATTGTTCAACTGTTCTCTTACTGATGGCCATCTAGGTTGTTTCATGTATGGTGTTCTCAACATACTGTGAATTTGGCCTCCATATACTAGGTGTGACTCCATTGCTGTGATCCTCAACAAAGGTAATCTTCTGGCTTTCTTTGGTCTCTACTTTCTCATGTCCCAGACCATATTTAACTTAATTTAGTTTGGGTTCTGCCACTCCTATGTCTCAGACACTGCTCTTAACCAGATCACCCATGAATAATCATCTTGACTAACCAGCAGTCACTTCCCTACCCTCTCCTGTGACTGCCCAATGCATTCCACAGTTTCTTTCTCTCATTCTCTTGGTTTTCTCTTACACTTCTGGCTACTCTTCCGCCTTTATCCAATTTCCAAATATTAGAGTATCCTGGTCCCTTTACTTTTGTAGCCAATATACTCTCCCTAGGTGACTTCATCTTGTTTCATAGCTTTAATTATTACAAGTGTTTTGGAGATCCACTAACTTAGGGTTATAGCCTAGACCTCTTTCCTGAACACCAGACTCATATATGCTATGGCCTGTTTGACGTCTTCCTGTGGATATCTCATAAAGTATCTCAGATTTAACCCACCCAAACAGATCTCTCACATTTTCTTGGTTCAAACACCCTCTTGTCTCCCTCATCTCAACCAATGGGACCACAACACCCAGTTTGTCACTCAAGTCAAATAGCAGACATATCATGCTCAATTGATTATTCTCCATTGTCATTGGCAAATTTTGTTGGTCTCCCTATCAAAAGGTGTCAGAAATAAACCCCTCAGTCATTTACTTACAGTCAAGATAGAGTAACAAGGACTAAATTTTCCCTCTCACATGAAACACCCCCCCGCCCCGAAAAGAGGGGCGGGCGAAGGGGGGGGACGGGGGGTGGCGGCCGCCGGCGGGGGGGGGGGCGGGGGTGGGGGTGGGGG
>NW_024420586.1:25485876-25505388 GCF_014898765.1 Herpailurus yagouaroundi
AGTGGTTTCCAAGACACAGACATCAGGTCTCCCTAAGTTAAGATAGTCCAGAGGGACAAGGGCACTTAGAGTTCAAAGACAGAGTATCAGGAGAGAGCTTCAAAGAGAGAGAAGCACAGAAATCTGCAGAGGGTCCCTGTGAGCAGAGCAGTGATCAGTGCATGCATTTGAGAAAACTACCTAAGGCTAGGGAAAGGCCCATCCAAATGAATTAGAGTGAACAGGGCCTGGTACATAGGCAGAGAATAGTTCTTGCTTCTACAAGCTAGACTGAGAAAACTCCTAATTTGTAGGGCATAGAACACACAGGAAGGTCTTGCCTCAATGGTGGTAAATAATTAGCTGTAGACTTAGTACTGCTTGAGACCCACTTAACAAATCATAAGAGGTAGACTCTGAAAGAGGAAACTGTTTCCAAGTAACTATATCAGTACAAAGGTCAGGAAAATTTATAGGAATAATATAATAATAATAACCCAGCACCTAAAAAAGTAAAATTTACAATTTCTGTTATCCAAACAAGCATGACCAGGCATAAAAGAAGCAGGAGGTACATACTGCAACATGGAAGAACCTTGAAACTAGTATACTAAGTGGCAGAAGCCAGCCACAAAGGACTACATGTTGTTTTTTTAGAAGTGTTTTTATTTATTTATTTTGAGAGAGACAGAGATAGCGCAAGTAGGGGAGGAGCAGAGAGGGAGAGAGGGAGAATCCCAAGCAGGCTCCATGTTGCCAGTGCAGAGCCTGATGCAGGTCTCAAACCCATGAAACTGTGAGATCATGACCTGAGCTGAAACCAGGAGTCCAATGCTTAGCTGACTGAGCCACCCAGGCACCCTGAGGACCACATATTGTATGATTCCATTTATGAGATGTCCAGAATAGGCAAGTCCTTAGAGACAGAAAGTGGATTAGTAGTTGCCTAGGGCTGACGGCAGTAGTGATGGCATGGGGGTGGGGGGACTTTGATTAGGAAGGAAAGGGAAATGACTGCTAAGGGGTATGGGGTTTCTTTTGGGGGAGATGAAAATGTTCTAAAACTGATTGTGGTGATGGTTGAACAACAGTATACTAAACGAATTGTACACTTTTTTTTTACATTTTTTTTCAACGTTTATTTATTTTTGGGACAGAGAGAGACAGAGCATGAACGGGGGAGGGGCAGAGAGAGAGGGAGACACAGAATCGGAAACAGGCTCCAGGCTCTGAGCCATCAGCCCAGAGCCCGACGCGGGGCTCGAACTCACGGACCGCGAGATCGTGACCTGGCTGAAGTCAGACGCTTAACCGACTGCGCCACCCAGGCGCCCCCGAATTGTACACTTTAAATGATGAATTATGTGGCATGTGAATTATAGAAAAATACACCAAATGGGATTAATGACATCACAAAAGAAAAACATTAGTGACTTGAAGTCATAGCAATAGAAACTAACAAACAAAACAGAGAAATAAATAAATAAATAAGGCATAAATGAGCTATGGAACAATTTCAAATGGCCTAATATGCCATTTGAAGTAAAATCCCCAAAGGAGAGGAAGGGGGACGGAAAAAGTACGTGAAGGAATAATGTCCTAAAACTTTCCAAAATTAATAAAAAATATAAACGGACAGATCCAAGAAGTTCAATGATCTCCAGTACAAGAAAGTGGGAAAATACTACACAAAGGCACATTGTAATCAAATTACTCCAAACCAATGATAATAGATGAAATCCTACCAGCAGCCAGGGAAGAAAGATGTGTTACCTAAAGGAGAAAAAGAGAAGAATGACAGCTTTCTTGTCAGCAAACAAGAAGACAGTAGGGCAACATCTTTAAAAGAGGATAGTACATTCTGAATGACAGAGTAAGGAACCCCCAAATCCATTCCTCCATAAAGGTAATGAAAACACTGGCCAACAACAATAGCCAAAAAAAGTCCAAATTAACTTTCTGAGAATTTTCTACATTAGCCAAATACTTGAAACAATCTGAGGAGCATCCATTCAAGAAAAATGCCTGCATCTTGGTAGGAACGAGCTTTGTGTCATTTTAATTTGCCTTATTCCTGCCCCTCTCTACCCAGCTCCATCATACCAATAAAAGCCAGCAGCCTATCAGGATGGAGGGAGGAAAATGTGCTTGGAGCTCCCCTAAAAGCTATATTCCTGGGGCGCCTGGGTGGCTCAGTCGGTTAGGCGTCCGACTTCAGCCAGGTCACGATCTCGCGGTCCGTGAGTTCAAGCCCCGCATCGGGCTCTGTGCTGACAGCTCAGAGCCTGGAGCCTGTTTCAGATTCTGTGTCTCCCTCTCTCTCTGCCCCTCCCACGTTCATGCTCTGTCTCTCTCTGTCGCAAAAATAAATAAACGTTAAAAACAAATTTTAAAAAATGCTATATGCCTAAAGAATTGTCATCCTTTAAAAAAAAAAATCACATGTTAACATAGATAGAATTTTTCCAAAACAACAACAAAAACTATTTAGTGAGAAGAGGGGCATTTTACATTTCTGCAAGTCTCTTTAATGTTTGGTTTAATAGAAAACAGCTAGATTCTCATATCTGCCCCTGAGTTCAATCTCTTGTGATATCACATATTTGGTGTCCTGAGAAAAATTCTACTATGCACTTGTGAGAGAATGAGTATGAAAAAGGCAAATAGTGTCTTGGTGTCATGAACATACTTCTGACCTCCAGACACCTTAAAAGAGTCTCAAGGACCCCCCACGGATCCCAGACCACACTTAGAACTATGAATCACTGCTGTTAAAACTTCTGGTTATAAAGGTACCAACCTATCCTCACTTCCACAATGAATGTTTTACCTCATCTTTATACTTGAGTAAATAGGGCTTGACATTGTATTTGAATAAAGATGGGTTCCTAGGTGTTTAAGTCCTCTTAGTTTGCTTTTCAAACAAGTGGTCTGTTTATTAATGTTATATGTTAATAGGACACTCACCAGAAAATGAAGAATGATGCACATTCCTCTTATACAAAGTTGTTATGAGGAAAGGTTTCAGGATTGAAAGGACCAAGTTTCAATGACAGAGTAACCTATTGAAGAAATCCAAACTTGGATGAACATTTAGGTATTCCAGATTCATGGGAATGAGTTATAAGTATTTACATCTCAGTCAAAAATTTTCTTGATGCATGAACCTTGAAGCTAAACATCACTCTGCTCAGGCCCAGTTGGGCCAACTAAAGTTAGAGCCCCTCCTTGGAATGTTTTACCTTCTTTTGTGGGTGTGACACACTGAATTAAACTTCCTCTTCAATGCATCCTGGAAAATGGATTGTTTGTGGCTGGAAGAATCATTTAAGTTTTACTCTGATGTTTTGAAAAGTAGCATCTTGATTTCCACAGGTCTTCATTTATCATTGCACATTCATTCATTCATTCATTTATTAAATCCCTAAAACAGGCACACTGTATGAAATCTTGGGAATAGAAAAGTAAGCAGATCAATATCCTTGTCCTCTAAAGAGACAGGTGATGGACATATACATAAATTCTATGAAGGGAAAAAGGATTAGAATATAGGAAGAACTGGAGTAGAGGTAGAGGTTGCTATTTTATTTGGGGTGCTCAGAGAAGCTTTTGTGCTAAGGTGACATTTGAGCAGAGACCTGAAGGAAGAGAGGGAATGAGTCTTATGGAAATTTTGGGGAAGAGCATGGTAGGCAAAAAGAACAGGAAGGATATCAATACAAATGGTTTTTGGTGGCTTGGACACTGGGTAGTGGAAGAGATAAGATGCATTCTGGAATTATTTTGAAGGTGGAGCTGAAGGGATATGTTGATGGATTGGATACAGGGTGTGAGAAAGATAGGAGTCAAGAATGAGTCAAAAGGTTTTGATTCACCTGGGAGTCAGCTGGAGGAGCAGATCTGAGATGGGAAATTGGTAGTTTGGTTTTGTTTTTCTGGAGTCTAAAATGCTTATGGGATACCATGTAAAGATGTTGAATAGGTGGTTGGAGATGACTGAAGATCAGTCAAAATCTTTCCAAATTGATGAAAAACAATGTGTACATCCAAGAAACTAAAGAACTCCAAGTAGGATACATTTAAAGAGATACATACCCAGACATATGATAATCAAACTTTCAAAACATAAAGAAAAAGGATCTTAAAGGCACCAAGGGAGAGAATCATAAAAGCAGGACATACAAGTGATCTTCAATAAGATTTACTATTAGTTTCTCACCAGAAACCAGGGAGGCCATTAGACCGTGGGATGCCATATTAAAGTACTGAAAAAGAAATTGTTAACCTAGAATTCCATACCTAGTAAGAATGTCTTGTAAAAACATGGGAAAAAATAAAGATATTTTTAGCCATGAAACAGCTAAAAGAATTCAACACCATTTGAACAGCAAAACAGGAAATGTAAAAGAACACCCTTCAGGCAGAAGGAAAATGATATCTGGTTGAAATCTGGATCTACACAGTGAAATGAAGAGCACTGGACATGGTAACTACATACATAAATATAGAATATATTTTTCTTATTATTTATATCTCTTTAAAAGATAATTGATAAGGGTTCCTGTGTGGCTCAGTTGGTTGAGTGACCAACTCTTGGTTTCAGTTCAGGTCATGATCTTACAGTTTGTGGGTTTGAGCCCTGCATTGGGCTATGCACTGATGTGTGGAGCCTGATTGGGATTCTCTCTCTCTCTCTGCCTCTCCCCTGCTCATTCTCTCTCTCTCTCTCTCTCTCTCTCTCTCTCTCTCTCTTTTTCTCTCTCTCTCTCCCTCCCTCCCTCTCTCTCTCTCTCTCAAAACAAATACATTTTAAAAATTTAAAAATAAAAGATAATTGACTATTTAATCAAAAACAACAACAATGTTTTGTGGTGTTTATAACATATGTAAAAGTAAGATGCATGAAAGCAATAGCATAAAGGTCGGGAAGGAATAAACGGAAACTTATTACTATAAGGTCCTTATATGATCCATGAAGTAGTATATCAATTAAAGAGGCATACTATAAGTTAAAAATGTATACTATAAATGCTAAACCAACCAATAAAATAACAAATCCAAAAGTTACAAACAACAAACTAACATAGGAGATAAAAAGAAATAGTTAAAAATTTCTGATTAATCCAAAGGAAGATGGAAGAAGTGAGAAAAGGGAACAAAGACAGAACAAATAGAAAACAAATAGTAAGATGATGATATACTCAAACTTTATCATATCACATTATCGCACTAATCACATTAAGATAAATGACCTAAATATCCATTTAAAAGACAAAGATTGCCACTTTGGATAAAAAGCAAGAACTAATTAAATGCTGCCTGTAAGAAACACACTTTATTTATTTATTTATTTATTTTTAATTTTTTTTTTCAACGTTTATTTATTTTTGGGACAGAGAGAGACAGAGCATGAACGGGGGAGGGGCAGAGAGAGGGAGACACAGAATCGGAAACAGGCTCCAGGCTCCGAGCCATCAGCCCAGAGCCCGACGCGGGGCTCGAACTCACGGACCGCGAGATCGTGACCTGGCTGAAGTCGGACGCTTAACCGACTGCGCCATCCAGGCGCCCCAAGAAACACACTTTAAATACAAAGGCACAAATAGGTTAAAAATAAAAGGATGGAAAAAGATATACCATGCTAACACTAGTTGTTAAAAAAAGATGGAATTGCTATATTGATATCAGACAAAGTAGATTTCAGAGTAAAGGTTATTACAAAGGATAAACATTTATCTTAAACATTTATGCACATAGTAACAGAGCTTCAAAACACATGAAGCAATCATTGATAGAACTTCAAAGAGAAATGGATGAATTCACAATTACAGTTGCAAATTTCCTTATTCCTATTTACATTATTCGTAGAAAAAGTAGGCAGGAAATCAGCAGGAATATGGTAGACTTAAAACAACAGTAGCAACCAACTTGATCTGACTGATATTTATAAAACATTCCATCCAACAACAGCAGAATAACACTCATCTCAAATGCACACAAAAAATTTACCTGTTAAGCAAGGCTGAAATATTTGGCCAAGAAATAACAACCTTTGCTAGATTCAGTTTGTTACATAGCAAAAACAAGAGTAGCAAAGGGGTCAGCTACCCATATCTTTTGCCCCATAGGATAACACCAAAACAAAAGGGCCAGATGAGTGCAACACCAGTATCAGAACACCCTGTCCCTAAGCACTTTTATAGCGTGCAGCTATACACTGAGGGGTCAGGATGAGACAGAAAACCTTATACCTCATCAGAACTTGTAAGACAATGAAAAACTCTCCCTCAAAGATAGGAAAGTGAGAGATGGTACTACAAAAACATTACTAAGTTGGTTAGTTCTGTCTAGAACCGATGTTTTAAAGGAATCCCTTTAAGCTTTAATGGTTGACATTGATGTGGTCACTGATGTGATGGGATGGATGTATGTTATTGAGAAGGAATATTAACTTGCAACAATCACTTTACAACGATACAATCACGGAGAAACCTGTGTGCCTATAATTGGTGTTTGTTGCATTTCTGAGCCCACTTTGTATTCGTGAGAAACAAAACTATCATGGGAGAAATATTTTAAATTACCAGTATTTTAACTTTAACTTTTTATAAAGTTTGGGACTTTATCAAAAAAGGATGTTGAAAGCATATGTACTTTTACTTTAGTCAAATTACTTTTCATTATCTGATTTCTTAATTTTATGTATTTGAAATCTTGTGAATTAGGGATATCTATATAAATATATAGATATTTAAAACTTAATGATAACAATAAATGTAATTCAGTAACATGATTCAACAATTAAATTTTCTTTTCAGAACAAGATATAGTTAACTGCATCAAATTTATATATTACTTTGTAATGGTAAATGCTCTAAAAAATATTTAAGCTACTTCAATTCTATACCTCCTTTTTTCCCATAGGACACACAAGAGAATGTGATGCTATTTTAACCCTCTGTGTGAATTTTGCCTTATCAAACATTGTGCCTCATTTTATTAAAAGCCTTTCTTGGAAAAAAATACTTTCTTGTAGTTTGGGGGGAAAAAAAGGAAAGTGAGTAGTACCCGGCTGGCTCAGTTGGTGGAACGTGGCAACTCTTGATCTTGAAGTTGTAGGTTTCAGCGCCACAATGGGTGTAGAGATTACTTTTAAAAAAATCTTTAAAAAAGATAGGAAAGTGAGTGGGAAATTACCTTGTAGCAGCTTCTCACAAGCTTCCCATGTTCTAATGTTCTGGGAAATCATATCTTCTGCCAAGACTTAGATCAGCTGTGGTTAAATTTGCTTACATGAAGTATGCAGATATATGCAAAGTTGTCAGGGCACCAGCATGTAGCAGCTCCCCTCTATTACCAAGAGAGACTTTATGCTGGGTCATGAAATTGGTCTCAAGATGCAAAAGGATTCACGTTATACAAAGTATTTTATCTGACCACAATAGAACTGAATTGGAAGTTGATAACAGAAAGATGTCTGGAAAATCACTAAATACTTGGAAATTAAATAATACACTTTAAAATAACTCATGGATCAAAGAAGAAAGAAACATTGGTATCAGAAAACATTTTGAACTGAATGAAACTAAAAATTCAACATATTAGTATTTCTGGGATGCCACTAAAGCAGTACTTGTGGATGAATTTATAACACTGAATGCCAATATTAGAAAAGAAGAAAGGACTAAGAAAGGTCTAAAATCAATTACCTTGGCTTCCACCATAAGAAACTAGAAAAAGAAGGGGCGCCTGGGTGGCTCAGTTGGTTAAGCATCCGACTTCAGCTTAGGTCATGATCTCATGGCTCATGAGTTTGGCCCTGTGTTGGGCTCTGTGCTGACAGCTTAGAGCCTGGAGCCTGCTTCAGATTCTGTGTCTCCCTGTCCCTCTCCCTCTCTCTGCCCCTCCCTCACTAGCGTTCTGTCTCTCTCTCTCTCTCTCCTTCAAAAATTAATGAACTTTAAAAAATTAAAAAATAAAGAAAATAGAAAAAGAAAAGTAAATGTAAGCTATGGAGTGCCTGGGTGGCTCAGTCGGTTGAGTGTCCAACTCTGATTTCAGCTCAGGTCATGATCCCAGCATCATGGGATCCAGCCCTGTGTTGGGTTCCACACTGAGCATGGAGCCTGCTTAAGATTCTCTCTATCCCTCTGCCCCATTCCCCCACCCCTTGCACTTTCCTCTCTCTCTTTCTAAAAAATAAAAAAAAAAATTAAAAATTTAAAGGTGAGGTAAGCAGAAAAAAGGAAATAATAAAGATCAAAGTGAAAATCAATGGAAATAGAAAACAGGAAAACCATGGAAAAAATTAATGAAACTAAAAGCTGGTCATTGAGATCAATAAAATTGATAAACATGAAGACTTCTAAAAACAAAAAGAGAGAAGGCACAGCTTACCAATATCAGGAATGAAAGGTGACATCACTATAGATTCTACAGAAACCGAGAAGGATAAAAGAATATTTAAAAAACTTATGCCAATAAATTCCACAACTTAATAAAAATGTACAAATTCCTTGAAAGATACAAATTACCAAAGCTCACTCAAGAAGAATTAGATAGTTGCCAGGTTAGAGGAGCAATTGTTTACCGGACACAGAATTTCAGATTTGTGAGATAAAAAGAGCTCTTGAGATGGATGGTGGTGATGGTTGCAGAACAATGTAAATATACTTAATACCACTGAACTTTAGGGGCGCCTGGGTGGCTCAGTTGGTTAAGCGTCCGACTTCAGCCAGGTCACGATCTCGCGGTCTGTGAGTTCGAGCCCCGCGTCGGGCTCTGGGCTGATGGCTCAGAGCCTGGAGCCTGCTTCGGTTTCTGTGTCTCCCTCTCTCTCTGCCCCTCCCCCGTTCATGCTCTGTCTCTCTCTGTCTCAAAAATAAATAAAACGTTAAAAGAAAATTAAAAAAAATACCACTGAACTTTACACTTAAAAATGGTCAAGATGGTAAAACTTTATGCTATGTGTATTTGATTACAATTAAACCAAAGAAATAGATAACCTGAGTAACTATATATCTATTAAAGAAATGGACTTTCCAGTTAAAATTCTTCCTACAAAGAAAATTCCAGGCCGAGACGGTGTCACTGGTGAATTATGCCAAGCATTTTAAGGAAGAAATAATATCAACTCTATGCAAACTCTTACAAAAATTTGAATACTTCCCAGCCATTTGATGGAACCAGCATTACTCTGATACCAAAACCAGATAAAGACATTACAGAAAAAGAAATCTAAAGACCAATATCCCTTATGACACAGAGGCAAAAATTATAAACATAATTTTAGCAAATTTATTCCAACATTATATTAAAAAGATAATATATTACAACCAAGTGGAGTTTATCCCAGCAACACAGGGTTGCTTTAACATTCAAAAATCAATCAATGTAGGGGCGCCTCGGTGGCTCAGTTGGTTGAGCATCTGACTCTTGATTTCAGCTCAGGTCATGATCCCAGGGTTGTGGGACTGAGCCCCAAGTCCAGCTCCATTCTGAGTGTGGGGCCTGCTTAGGATTCTCTCTCTCTCCCTTTGCTCTTCTCCTCTCTCTCTCTTTCTGTAAAATAAAAAAAAAAATGAGTGTTTTTAAAAAAATCAATATAACTTCACATACTAACAAACAACAAAAGAAAACAAAACCCATATAATCATTTCAATAGATGCAGAAAAGAAGTTGGTAAAATTACATGATTTCCTGATAAAACACTAAGGAAAGTGGGAATAGAAAATAACTTCTTCAACCTAATGCAACAGGTATATGAAAAGATTCTCAACATCACTCATCAGAAGAGAAATGCAAATCAAAACCACAATTAGATACCACCTCACACCTCTCAGAATGGATAAAATCAACAATACAAGAAACAAGGGGTCCCTGGGTGGCTCAGTCAGTTAAGTGTCCAACTCTCTATTTTTGCTCAGGTCATATTCTTCATGAGATTAAACCCCATGTCAGGCTCTGTGATGACAGTGAGAAGCCTGCTTGGGATTCTCTCTCTCCCTCTTTCTGCCCCTCCCCTGCTCTCTCTCTCTCTCTCAAAATAAATAAACTTAAAAAAAAAAAGAAACAGCAAGTTTTGGTGAGGATATGGAGAAAAAGGAACCCTCATGCACTGTTGGTGGGAATGCAAACTGGTGCAGCCACAGTGGAAGACAATATGGAAGTTCCTCAAAAAATTAATAAAAGAACTACCATGTGACCCAGTAATCCCACTTCTGGATATTTATCCAAAGGAATTGAAATCAGGATCTTGAAGAGAAATTACCACTCTCATGTTCCTTGCAACATTATTCACAATAGATAATATGTGGAAACAACCTAAATATTAGTCAACAGATGAATGGATAAAGAAAATACAGCATATACATACAATAGAATACTATTTAGCCTTACAAAAAAGAAGGAAATACTGCAATATGCAACAGCGTGGATGGACTTGAAGACATTCTGCTAACTGAAATAAGCCAGACCCAGAAAGATGCATGATTTCACTTGTATGAGGTATGTAAAATAGTCAAATTCATAAAATCAAAGACTGGAATGGTGGTTTACAAGTGTTGGGGGAAGGGAGAAATGGGGAGTTACTAATCAAAAGGCATAGAGTTTTAGTTAGATTAAGATGAATAAGTTCTAGGGGCGCCTGGGTGGCTCAGTCGGTTGTCTGACTCTTGATTTAGGTTCAGGTCATGATCCCAGGGTCATGGGATGAAGCCCCATTTTGGGCTCCACACTGATCATGGAGCCTGCTTAAGAGCGTCTCTCTCTCCCTCTGCCCCTCTCCCCTGCTCAGGCCCTCTCTCTCTCTAAAATAAAAATTCAGGGGCTCCTGGGTGGCTCAGTTTGTTAAGCAGCTGACTTTGGCTCAGGTCATGAGCCGTTTGTGAGTTTGAGCCCTGTGTCAGGCTCTGTGCTGACAGTTCAGAGCCTGGAGACTGCTTCAGATTCTATGTCTCTTGCCCTCTCTGCCCCTCCCCCACTCACACTCTGTCTCTCTATACTTAATAAAAGTTAAAAAAATTAAATAATAAAATAAAAATACATACATACATCCATAAAATAAGATGAATAAGTTCTAGAGATCTGCTGTGCAACATTGTGCCTATAGTCAACAATTATGTATTGCACACTCAAGGAGGATAGATCTCAGGGTGCCTCAGTGCCTCAGTCAGTTGATCAGCTGGGCAGCCAGTTTTGGCTTAGGTCATGATCTCCCAGTCATGGGAGTGTTGGGCTCCATGCTGACCATGGAGCCTGCTTGGGATTCTCTCTCTCCTTCCTTCTGCCCCTCCACTGCTTGTGCTCTCTCTCTCTTTCTCTCTCTCTCTCTCTCTCTCAAAAAAAGAGAATAGAGCTCATGTTGTGCTCTTACCACAGTAAAACTTAAAAAGTAAAATCTCCTTGAAAGAAAAAACAGATATGTGTATTGGTTGAAGTATTTCTGAAGCCCTCTCTATCTTGCCTTAATAGGCATGAGAATCTAGTTGTGACTGTGGCCTTTGTCCTTAGAAGTGTTGCCCAAGGCTTGACCCTGAAACAAACCTACCTCTGCCATTATTTTTGGAAGAGCACTTCTTAACTGGAGCTCATATTATAATTCTCTGGAGGGCTCATAATAATGGAGTGCTGTCCCCTATCCCCAGAATGTCAAATTCATATGCAGGAGGGGCCTGAGAATTTGCACTTCTATGCTGTTTCAAGTTGATGCTGCTGCTGCTGGTCTGGGGTCCACATTGCTAGAATCACTGGGTGCCTGACACTACAAAATAATACAACTCTACCCCTGGAGTATTGTCTTACCCATCACAAGGGAACTCTTTGATTCAAGGTATGACCAGAGCCCCTAGAAGGACAGGAAGCTGGGACTTTGCTGAATTTATAGCATATAGTTAGGATGTGTTGACCCTGCTTGGTAATAAATGGTTATTTAATAAATGATAGGTATGTTGGAGAGGGGAGAAAAAAACCCTACAGTTAACCTTATACTTAATGGCTAGTGCTTTTTCCCTAAAACCAGGAACAGATATCTATTCTCACCACTACTATTTTACATTGTACTAAAGACTCTAGTCAGTGCACCAAGGCAAGAAAAAACAAACAAACAAACAAACAAACAAAAAAAACAAACACAAGGCAACCAGATTGGAAAGGAAAAAGTAAAACTGTCTTTATTTGAAGACAATATGATTATCTAGTGGAAAATCCAATGAAAAAAGCTAGTAAATGTAATGTTTAGCAAGATTGCAAGATACAAGCCGCAGCAACTTCTTACTCAACACGTTTCCAGAGGCAAGGGAAACAAAAGCAAAAATGAACTATTGGGACCTCACCAAAACAAAAACCTTCTGCACAGTGAAGGAAATAATCAGCAAAACTAAAAGGCAACTGACGGAATGGGAGAAGATATTTGTAAATGACATATCAGATAAAGGGTTAGTATCCAAAATCTATAAAGAACTTATCAAACTCAACACCCAAAAAACAAATAATCCAGTGAAGAAATGGGCAAAAGACATGAATAGACACTTCTCCAAGGATGACATCCAGATGGCCAACCAACACATGAAAAAATGTTCAACATCACTCATCATCAGGGAAATACAAATCAAAACCACAATGAGATACGACCTCGCATCTGTCAGAATGGTTAACATTAACAACTCAGGCAACAACAGATGTTGGTGAGGATGAGGAGAAAGAGGATCTCTTTTGCATTGTTGGATCTCTTTTGCAAACTGGTGCAGCCACTATGGAAAACAGTTCCTCAAAAAATTAAAAATAGAACTACCCTATGACCCAGCAATTGCACTACTAGGCATTTATCCCAGGGATACAGGTGTGCTATTTCAAAGGGACACATGCACCCCAATGTTTATAGCAGCACTGTCAACAATAGCCAAAGTATGGAAAGAGCCCAAATGTCCATCGATGGATGAATGGATAAAGAAGAAGTGGTGTATATATATACAATGGAGCATTACTCGGCAATCAAAAAGAATGAAATCTTGCCATTCGCAACTACGTGGATGGAACTGGAGAGTATTATGCTAAGCGAAATTAGTCTGTCAGAGAAAGACAAATATCATATGAATTCACTCATGTGAGGACTTTAAGACACAGAACAGATGAACATAAGGGAGGGGAAGCAAAAATAATATAAAATCAGGGAGGGGGACAAAACATAAAAGACTTAAGCATGGAGAACAAACAGAGGGTTGCTGGAGGGGTTGTGGGAGGGGGGATGGGCTAAATGGGTAAGGGGCTTAAGGAATCTACTCCTGAAATCATTGTTGCACTATATGCTAACTAATCTGGTTGTAAATTTAAAAATTTTTTAAAAATTAAAAAAAAGATTGCAAGATACAAGACCAATGTACAAAAATCAACTGTATTTTTATACATTAGTAATGAACAACTGGAAATTGAAATTAAAAAATAATATGTACAATATCAGGAAATATGAAATACTGGGGTACCTGGCTGGCTCAGTTAGTAGAGCGTGCTACTCTTGATCTCAGGGTCATGAGTTCAAGCCCCATATTTGAGCATGGAGCCTACTCTGAAAAAAATATATATATATAAAATATTTAGGGATAAATATGACAGAAGATGTGCAAGACCTATATACTGAAGACTACAAAAACTGTTGAGAGAAATTAAGGAAGGCATATATAAACAAACCTTTTTCATGGGTCAAAGGCTAAATACTATTAACATGTCGATTCTTCCCAAATTGACCTGTAGATTTGATCCAAATCCAGTAGTCTCTTTTGTTGTAGAAATTGACAAACATTTTCTAAAATTCATATGGAAATATAAAAGACCTAGAATAGCCAAAACAACTTTGCAAAAGATTAACAGAGTTGAAGGGCTAACATTACCTGATTTCAAGAATCATTATAAAGCTACAGTAATCAACACAGTATGATACTGACACACAGATAGACAAATATATCGATAGAACATTATAGAGTCCAGAAACAAATTGATACGTATATGGACAACTGATTTTTTTTCTTTCCATTGTGGTGAATAAGTGATTTTTGATAAAGCTTTAAAGCAATGCAGTGGAGAAAGGATAGTCTTTTCAACAAATGGTACTGGAATAGTTTGATAGCCACCTGCAAAAGAATGAGCTTGGATCTGTACCTCCCACCATACACAAAAATTAATTCAAAATGAAATGAAGTCCTAAATGTATAATCTAAAACCATGAGATCTCTAGGGGTTCCTGGTGGCTCAGTCAGTTGAGTGTCTGACTTCAGCTCAGGTCATGATCTCATGGTTTGTGAGTTCGAGCCCCATGTTGGACTTGCTCCTGTCAGCGAAGAGCCTGCTTTGGATTCTTTATCCACCTCTCTCTCTGCCCCTGCTCCGTTCGCTCGCTCTCTCTCTCTCTCAAAAATAAATAAATATTTTTTAAAAACCATAAGACTTCTAGAAAACCTTTGTGACCTTGGATTAGGCAAAAATTTCTTTGATATGACATCAAAAGGACAAACCAAAAAGAATAAATCGATGTGTTTGCCTTCATCAAAATTTAATATTTGTTTTTCCTTTTTTAACATTTTTAATGTTTATTTATTTTTGAAGGAGAGAGAGAGCATGAGCGGGGGAGGGGCAGAGAGAGAGAGGGAGACACAGAACCCAAAGCATGCTCCCAGCTCTGAGCTGTCAGCACAGAGCCCGATGCAGGGCTTGAACCCACAAACTGCGAGATAATGACCTGAGCCAAAGTCAGACACTTAACTGACTGAGCCACCCAGGCACCCCAACATTTTTGTTTTTCAAAAGACGTTGTTGAGAAAATGAAAAGACAAGCCACACAATGGAAGAAAATACTTGCAAAGCATCTATCTGATAAAGTATCTCTATCCAAAATATATAAAGAACTCTAAAAACTCAACAAGGAAACAAACAGCCCATTTTTTATAAATAGGCAAAGAATTTTACCAGACCTTTCATCAAAGAAGATATACGGGTGGCAAATAAACACGTGAAAAGATGCTCAATATCATTGGTTATTAGGGATACGAAAATTAAAACCACAACAAATACCAGAAATAAACATTGGAATGGATAAAATCCAAATGACTGACCATACCAAAATTTGTCGAGGATGTGAGGAACTAGAACTCTTGTACACTACTGGTAGGAATGTAAAATAGTATAATCACTTTGGGAGACAGTTTGACAGAGTTTTTTGTTTGTGTGTTTATTTTTTGGTCATAAGGTCAGTTATTCTTTATACAATTATTTATTGAAAGCTTACTATATGCTACATAGTGTGCTGGACACTTGGGATATTGACAGTTTATTAAAACATTATGGGGCGCCTGGGTGGCTCAGTCGGTTGAGTGTCCGACTTTGGCTCAGATCATGATCTCACGGTTTGTGGGTTCGAGTCCCACGTTGGGCTCTGTGCTGACAGCTCAGGGCCTGGAGCCTGCTTCGGATTCTGTGTCTCCCTCTCTCTCTGCCCCTCCCTTGCTCATGCTCTGTCTCTCTCTGTCTCAAAAATAAATAAAACATTTAAAAAAATTAAAAAAAAACCATTGAATGTATACTTATTACATGATCCAGGCATTCCATTCCCAGAAGTCTATCCACAAGAAAAGGAAATATATGTCCATTCAAAGACTTGTACACTAATCTCCATCAACATCTGAGTAGATAAACAAAAGGTGGTATATCATTGAAGCATTACACAATAGAAAGGAATGAATTACTGACACATGCTATAACATGTATGAACCTTGAAAACATGATGTTGGGTGAAGGAAGCCAGACACAAAAGGTCACATATTGTATGGTTCATTTGTAGGAACTATCCAGAATAAGCAAATCTGTAGAGACAGAAAATAGATTAGTAATTGCCAGAGGCTGGGGGGAGGGGAAAACAGAGTGAATGCTAACTGGTACAGGGTTTCTTTTAGAGGTGATGAAATGTTCTGGAATTAGTGGTGATAGTTGCACAACCTTCTGAATGTACTAAAACCATTGAATTGTACCCTCGAAAGGGGTGGAACCTATGGTATGTGAGTTTTGTCTTATAAAATTCTTTTTTTAATGTTTACTTATTTTTGAGAGAAAGATAGAGAGGCAGAGTGGGAGTGGGAGAGCGGCAAGGGGAGAGAAGAAGACACAGAATCTGCAGCAGGTTCTAGGCTCTGAGCTGTCAGCATAGAGACCAACATGGGGCTCGAACTCACAGGCCATGAGATCACGACCTGAGTGGAAGTAGGAGCTTAACCTACTGAGACACCCAGGTGCCCCTGTGGGTTTTATTTTATATATATATATATATATATATATATATATATATATGGAATGACCTATTGATACATGAGTCACGTGGATGAATTTTTAATAATTTTGTAGAGTATGTCAGACAGACAGGCTGTAGAAAATTTATAGAAAACTCTAGAAAATTCAAAATAAACTGTAGTGACAGAAAGCAGATCAGCGTGTGCTTGGGGATGGGGCTGGGGCCAGAAGAAGGGATTATCAAGGGGCAGAGGAAACTTTTGGGGATAATGATATGTTCACTATCGTGATTGTGATGCTGTTCTCATGGGTGTATACATGTTATAGAAATAATACAACCCGTCTCCTGCCTTCCTAGGCCACCGCCATCTCTTTCTGTGTGCATGTCCTTTTGCGATGTTTCTGACAGCATAAAAAGTCATCTCGTAGACCCCAAACATGAACAATTATTTTATTTTATTCACTACTGTGGATATTCTGAATCTTTGTATTAATGCTTTTTGAAAACAATACAAATAGGATATGGCAAAGACAAAGGGGGTGGTGTAGCCTTAATTTTTATAAATGTTCTTCAAGCACTTTTTAAATTCCTTTTTTGTACGTTTATTTATTTATTTTTAATAAAAAATATTTATTTTTGAAGGAGAAAGAGACAGAACTAGAGCAGGGGAGGGACAGAGAGAAAGAGAGAGAGAGAGAGAGAGAGAGACGGAGACACAGAATCTGAAGCAGGCTCCAGGCTCCAAGCTGTTAGCACAGAGCCCAACGTGGGGCTCGAACTCACGAACTGTGGGATCATGACCTGAGCCGAAGTTGGACGCTTAACCAACTGAGCTATCCAGGTGCCCCTCAAACACTTTTTTTTTAAAATAAGGAATAGGCTTTATTTATTTGTTAGAGCAGTTTTAGACTCACAGAAAAATTGTGTGGAAATTAGAACACTGCTCCCCTCCTCCCCATGCACATCTTCCTGCTTGACATCCCACACCAAAATGGTACATTTGTTACAACTGATGAACTTACACTGACAATGGCATATCATCATCACCCAAAGTCCATAGCTTACAATAGAGTTCACTCTTGGTGTTGTACATGCAAACTGTTTTTACAAATGTATAATGCCATGTATGCACCACATAACAGACAAAATAGTTTCATCACCCTACAATCCTCTCTGATCTATCTATTCATCCCTCTCTCCCTCCCAACTCCTGGAAACCACTTTTTTATGTTTATTTATTTTTTGAGAGGGAGAGAGACACAGCGTGAGTGGGGGAGGTGTGGAGAAACACAGAGACACAGAATCCGAAGCAGGGTCCAGGATCTGAGCTGCCAGCACAGAGCCCAAGGCAGGGCTCCAACTCACAAACCGTGAGATCATGACCTGAGCCAAAGTTGGATGCCTAACGGACTGAGCCACCCAGGTGCCCCTCCTGGGAAGCACTTTTTACTGACTTCCTAGTTCTGCCTTTTCCAGAATGGCATGTAGTTGGAATCTTCTAGTGTGCAGTCTCTCCAGATTGGCTCCTTCTAAGTATATGCATTTAAGTTTCCTCCGTAGCATTTTGTGGTTTGATAGCTCACTTCTTTTTAGTGCTGCATAATATTCCACTGTCTGGATGCACCACAGTTTATTTATCTGCTCACCGACTGAAGGACCTCTTGTTTGCTTCCGAGTTTTGGCAATTACGAATAAAGCTGCTGTAGATATCCATGTGCAGGTTTTTGTGGGAACATAAGCCTTCAACTCTTTTTTTTTCAATATATGAAGTTTATTGTCAAATTGGTTTCCATACAACACCCAGTGCTCATCCCAAAAGGTGCCCTCCTCAATACCCACCACCCACCCTCTCCTCCCTCCCACCCCCCATCAACCCTCAGTTTGCTCTCAGTTCTCAACAGTCTCTTATGCTTTGGCTCTCTCCCACTCTAACCTCTTTTTTTTTTTTTTCCTTCCCCTCCCCCATGGGTTCCTGTTAAGTTTCTCAGGATCCACATAAGAGTGAAACCATATGGTATCTGTCTTTCTCTGTATGGCTTATTTCACTTAGCATCACACTCTCCAGTTCCATCCACGTGGCTACAAAGGGCCATATTTCATTCTTTCTCATTGCCACGTAGTTCTCCATTGTGTATATAAACCACAATGTCTTTATCCATAAGCCTTCAACTCTTTTGGGTCAATACGAAGGAATGCGATTGCTGGATCATAGAGTCAAGAGTATGTTCGGTTTTGTAGGAAACAGCCAGACAGACTTCCAGAGTGGCTGTGCCATTTTGTGTCCCAGCCTCCAATGGATGCGAGTGCCTGTTGCTCCACCACCTCACCAGCAATTGGTTAGCTGCCATTCTGTGTAGTGCTCATTGTTTTAATTTGCAATTTCCTGATGATTTACAGCACTCTTATTTATCTTTTATTTTTTTCGTCATTCTTTATTATTTTTTAATGTTTATTTTTTGAAGGAGAGAGAGAGCAGACAGAGTGTGAGCAGGGGAGGTTCAGAGAGAGAGAGGGAGACACAGAATCCAAAGCAGGCTCCAGGCTCCGAGCTGTCAGCACAGAGCCTAACGCAGGGCTCGAACTCACAAACCAGAGGATCATGACCTGAGCCAAAGTCGGACGCTTAACTGACTGAGCCATGCAGGAGCCCCACTTTTATTTATCTTTTAAAAATTTATTTATTTTGAGAGAGGGAGAGAGAGCAGGACAGGGGCAGAGAGAGAGAGAGAGGGAGAGAGAGAATCCCAAGTAGGCTCTGCACTGTCGGCACAGAGCTCAATATGGAGCTCGAACCCACAGACCCTTAGGTCATGACCTGAGCCAAAGTCGGATGCTTAACTAACTCAGCCACCCAGGCGCCCCTAAAGCACTTTTGAAGACAAGGATGGGATAAGGTTATGAGGGAAATCAGAACTCCCAAAGGATTAGTGAGCACAAATAGTGGCATTTAGTCCTCTTTTGAGATGCTGTGGGGAAATATTGAGAGCTTCTCACCCTTTAGCTGGTGGTCTGATGATCCTCCGGCAATGGTAACGCTTCCAGAGAAGTGGTGAAAGATCAGGGATATATGAAAGGTGCCGGAGATCTGTCTGAGGACTGGAGGAAAGGTGCTTCCCCAGTTTGAAGCAAGTACCCCAAAGCACCCCAACTGGCACTGATGGGAAAGGTAAGCCTTCCGGGAAAGCCCAGTGAGTGGCCAGTGGGAGAATTCATCCCCGACAGTGAAAATCAGCCAGACTGACCAAAGCACTAGAAGGACAAGT
>NW_024420586.1:25505488-25520158 GCF_014898765.1 Herpailurus yagouaroundi
CCCCCCCCCCCCCCCCCCCCCCCCTGGAGGTTAACAGGAGCCAACGTGCGCGTGGGGCGGCAGGGCGGGGGGGGGGGACAGGAGCATCAGCACGCAGCCTTTGGCAGTGGTTGTGTGGAGGTTTCCCATGCTTCTGTCTCAGTGAGAACATGGAGTGTGGCCCTGAAGGCACTGCGGTACCTCTCTGACCTCACCTCCTACTTCCCTCTCCCTCATTTACTCCCCAGCAGCCATGGTGGCCTCCTTGCTATTCCCCAAACATACCAGCAATGGTGCCACCACAGGCCAAGCTGCTGCAGGACTGTCCCTCACTTCTTTCTTATCTTTACTCCTGTGTCACCTTTGTAGCAAAGAAAGCCTTCCCTGGCCATGCTATGAATCCTGCCATCTGCCCACTCCAGTTCACTTTTACCCTGCTGTTCTTCCCTGCCCCCACTACACCGCTCCTGCCCCACCCCCCCATGACTCATCACTTTCTAGCATACTAGGTAATTTACCTCTTGTGTTTTTTGCTGTCTCTCAGCCTCACTGGAACCGCAGATGCCACAAGGGCAATGATCTTTGTCTTATTCATGGCCATATCCCCAGCATCACATCTGCCATATAGTAGGGACTCATGTTTGTTGAATGATTTACTCTCTACTTTTCCCCCAGCAGGCAGAACAGTACCTGGAATACAGTAAGGGCTCAATAGATGCCTGTTGAATGGATTGGGGCAATAGGAGCACTTGGTGAGGACCCACTGCCCTTCATACAGCTTTCCAAGTTGTTGGGCACTTAATCCTTCTGCGTGGTGCTGGAACATGGAGGTTAACAGGAGCCAATGTGGGGGTGGAGGGGAGGATTCCCTGGCTGAGGAAGGAATGTCAGAGGAGAATCTAACTGCATGCATCTGCCACCAGGCTCAGCCCTTAGGCAACAGAGTCCCAATCACCCAAATAACTCACTCTCTGAAAGGTAAAGAAACTGCTTCTTGAGTCTGCTGCCACAAATTTATGACCCAGTGTCTGGACGGGTTTTTTTTTTAATGTTTATTTTTGAGAGAGAGAGAGAGAGAGAGAGAGAGAGAGAGAGAAGCAGAGCATGAGCAGAGAAGGGGCAGAGAGAGAGAGGGAGACACAGAATCTGAAGAAGGCTCCAGTCTCCAAGCTGTCAGCACAGCCTGATGTGGGTCTTGAACCCACAGACCATGAAATAATGACCTGAGCCAAAGTTGGACGCTTAACTGAGCCACCCAGTTGTCCCTGCACAGTGTTTAATAGAGGCAGCACCCTGCCAGGGAGACTTCTGGAGACTTAGCAGAAGAGGCAGATGCTTTTTCAACCACATCTTGCTCATTCCCTGTGACGTGGAAGAAGCCAGTCTGAACAAATTGTATGGGTCACAGCCCTGGCCTTGTGAGTGGCCCAGGGAGAATTCACAGGCTCACAGCTGTTGCCACAGCAACAGCTGGCAAAGGGCAACCTTGGTAGCCGGCAAGCACCAGGCATTGGGCCGAGAGAAAACTGTGCAGGGTCATCTTTCTGTATGTGCGATGAACAAGGGACAGATCGGGGAAGCTTCTTGATGCTGTCCACGCTTCTCAGAATGTAAGGAGCCTGTCCTGGAACTGAGGGATCAGGAGGGATGAACTCAGGGGAAACAAAAAGCCACCGTGGTCTGTTGGGGGACGAGGTGTTCTGTTAGGGCTATGTGTTCGGGACACAGGGTTGTATTTAAGAACTTCAGGCCCGCTTTTTTTTGTTTTTGTTTTTGTTTTTTTTTTACCTACATACATGTTTATTTTTGAGAGGAGGCACAGAGAACCCTGAGCAAGCTCCTCAAGGCCAGCACAGAGCCCTAGGCTGGGTTTGAATTCATGGAACAGTGAGATCATGACCTGAACTGAAATCAAGAGCCAGACACTCAACTGACTGAGCCACCCAGGCGCCCCCAGCCCATTTTTTTAAATGTTTTATTTTTGACAGAGAGACAGAGAGACAGAGACCATGTACGAGCCGGGGAGGGGCAGAGAGAGAGGAGACACAGAATCGGAAGCAGGCTCCAGGCTCGGAGCTTGTCAGTACAGAGCACAACCCAGGGCTCAAACTTGTGAGCCATGAGATCAAGACTGACTGAGCCACCCAGAGGCTCCCTCCCTCCCCGACCCTGTTTTTATTTGTTTTCCCCTTGGCCCTGTTTTTAAAGACAGGCTCAGGAGAAATGTCATCTCCAGGAAACCAAAATCTGATGAAATCTATTTTAAGTATTATGACACATGGAGGAGAGGAAGGGATTGTCTGAAACTGCCAGGTTATACCACATTGCAGGGCAGAGACAGAGGACCAGTACCATTCTCCAGGAAGCTTTAAGCTCTTCTTGAGGGTGTTACCAAGATGAATTTATTATGATTTGGAGAAAGGAGGAGGCCTTCTTGACTGGGTGTAGCACATACAATAAGGCAAATGGACTACTGGACGTGCCAGATTGGGAACCTTTAGAACTTGTGACCCTTCCCCCCAACATGAAAAACACAACCCAGCCTGGAATTCCGGGGACAGTGTGTACCATCACAATTATCACTCAGCAACGGGAGAAACTAGGGGTGGGGTTTGTCCTCTGCTGTCTGCTTTAACTGCCCTGCTTGGCCAATCCTGAAAACAGAGGAGTTCTGGAATTAATTAGGGATCAGTAAATTAGTAAATCAGTAATATCTGTCTGTGCAATTATACTTCATAACACATTTTTAAAAATTGTTTATTTATTGTTGAGAGAGAGACAGAACATGAGTGGAGGTGGGGCAGAGGAGACACAGAATCCTAAGCAGGCTCCAGTCTGAGCTGTCAGCACAGAGCTTAACGCAGGGCTTGAACCCATAAACCACAAGATCATGACCTGAGCCAACAAAGTCAGACACTTGACTGACTGAGCCACCCAGGCGCTCCTGTGCAATTGTACTTCACACTGGGGTTATGATACTGGAAGGTCTTCCAATCATCCCTTACCTTACTCAGCATATGGCCATTGATTTGGCCGTTTTTCTATACCTGCTCATTTTGGCTCTAAACAGCATTCTGCCTCTGCTGGGCAGAGACAGTAGCTTACCTGTATCGCCCCGCTCTAGGGGTAGTTGCCAAAGAGGAAGGGGATGGGTGAAATCAGTGAAGGGGATTAAGAGGTACAAACTCCCAGTTATCAAAAAAAAAAAAAATGTCAGGGAGACAAGGAGTACACCATAGGGAATGGAGTCAATAATGTTGTAATAATGTTGTATGGTGACAGATGGTAGCTACACTTTTCTTAGTGAGCATGGAGTAATGTATTAGAATTGTTCAATCACTTGACGTTGTACACCCGAAACTAAGATAACATTGTATGTATGTATGATAACATGTATTCAACAATTAAAATTTTCAAAAGATTTAATCAGATAAAAAAGAGTTGTAATAATTAAAAAAAAATTTTTTTTAACGTTTTTATTTTTGAGACAGAGAGAGACAGAGCATGAACGGGGGAGGGGCAGAGAGAGAGGGAGACACAGAATCGGAAGCAGGCTCCAGGCTCTGAGCCATCAGCCCAGAGCCCGACGCGGGGCTTGAACTCACAGACCGCGAGATTGTGACCTGAGCTGAAGTCGGACACTTAACCGACTGAGCCACCCAGGCGCCCCAAGAGTTGTAATAATTTTAATGTGATAATTCAATTATTTTTTTTAAAAAATTCTACAGCACTGGGCCATGTCCTGACAGGTCAGGAGTTCATACCAGTGGTCTAGATATAACTCAAATACCATTTATTACATCAATAAGTTAGTGACTAGGGATGATTTATTGTTTTTTTATTTTGTAGTTTTAATTTTATCTAAATCCAAGTTAGTTAACATACAGTGTAATAAAACTATTTTTACCTTCATATATATCTATATTTTCTTTATATACTTAGGTACTCTGATTTTGGGTGTATATAACAGTTATATCATCTTTTTAAAACAAATTCAAGTTAGTTAACATATAGTATAGTATTGGTTTCAGGAATAGATTTAGTGATTCATCAGTTACAGATAACACCCAGTGCTCATCATCCCAAGTGCTCTCCTTAATGCCCATTACCCATTTAGCCCATCCCCCCCACCCAACACCCCACCAGCAACCCTCAGTTTGTTCTCTGTATTTAAGAGTCTCTTATGGTTTGCCTCCCTCTGTTTTTATCTATTTTTCCTTCCCTACCACTATGGTCATCTGTTTCTTAAATTCCACATGAGTGAAATCATATATTTATCCTTCTCTAATTTCACTTAGCATAATACCCTCTAGTTCCATTCACGTAGTTGCAAATGGCAACATTTCATTCTTTCTGATCGCCGAGTAATATTCCATTGTATATATATATACCACATCTTCTTTATCCATTCATCCATCGATGGACATTTGGGCTCTTTTCTTACTTTGGCTATTGTTGATAGTGCTGCTATAAACATGGGGGTGCATGTGTCCCTTTGAAACAGCACACCTGTATCCCTTGGATAAATGCCTAGTAGTGCAATTGCTGGGTCATAGGGTAGTTCTATTTTTAATTTTTTGAGGAACCTCCAAACTGTTTTCCAGAGTGGCTGCACCAGTTTGCATTTGGGGATGACTTAGAAGCAATTGGACCTAAAGCTCTTGCTTCCCTTGTTGATTTTGGATCTCAGCCCATTAAATGGGAAAAAGTTTTGAGGGCTGTCTGACAATAACCTTTTTGAGAGTCCAGTTACCTGGATCAGAGAAATCCTACCTGGGACAAAACTTTTTTTTACCTTCTAGCCAAAGTTTGGGGACTAAAACAGGGGCCCTGAAATTAACTGAGTCCTCTGAGAAATAGTGCAAACACAT
Source organism: Herpailurus yagouaroundi (assembly GCF_014898765.1). Taxonomy (NCBI): domain Eukaryota; kingdom Metazoa; phylum Chordata; class Mammalia; order Carnivora; family Felidae; genus Herpailurus; species Herpailurus yagouaroundi. Next base: position 25,510,339 of record NW_024420586.1, read on the forward strand.
CCCATTTGTGGGTAGAAGCCTCCCTTCCTCTGGACTCTCATCACTGGCTCAAGACTTCTGGTCTGGACCAAGAGTAAAAAGTAGAGCCACCAATGGGGCGCCTGGGTGGCTCAGTCAGTTAAGCTTCTGACTTTGGCTCAGGTCATGATCTTGCCATCTGTGACTTTGAGCCTCGTGTTGGGCTCTGTGCTGACAGCTGAGTCTGGAGCCTGCTTCGGATTCTGTCTCTCTCTCTCTCTCAAAAATAAACATTTAAAAAACTTTTTAAAAAAAGTAGAGCCACCACTAGGATTCTTCCTCAGGAAGTTGTACAGAGATGTGGCACTCCAGACTCCATAGCGTCTGCTCAGGGGACACACTTCGTAGCTTCTGTATTCCAAGAATGAACTTGTAAGCAGACAGATCCTTGAACTTGTCTGTCAGCCCATGCAGGGAGGTGGGGCTGAAGCCTGGAACGGCTCCCACTTCCATCAGCTCAGCTCCCGCTTCTACTCAGCTCAGCACACACTTACGATCTTGTCATTTTACTGAGTTTTTGAAATGATTCTTATTACACACTAGCTTCTGGAGAATACCAGGTTTGTTTCAAGCCTCCCTTCAGGCCCATCTATCTTATGCCCTGTCCCTGTCCTGGGGCTGAGGTGCAAGTGGAGGATGGAACAATGACCTCCCCACCTTTGTGAAGACTGTCTTTCCACACCATACAGAGCAGGTGGCGGCGTTGGGGGTGGGAACGGGGCCATGGGTCAGTCTTCATCTGAGTCACTGGGGCCCAGGTACTGGCAGACAGCATCATAGTGAAGTTCCACCAGCTGATTCTCTCTCTGCAGCTGCACCACAGCCCGGCTCTGTTCTCTGTCCCAGTCCAGCAGGCGGCCCACCTAGAGTAGCAGCGGGTGGAGTCAGCAGAGCCAACCCAGACTCTGGGACATCCCCTGCATGCTTCCACCCCCCACGCCCAGGTCTGGGACTCACCTTTCCAGCCTGTGGCCCCAGCACCACCATAACCCGGTTGCCTTGGACCTTGGGGACCAGGGTCTCCAGCATGTCTTCCCTCAGGCCTACAGATGAGGGGAGGGAGTGAGGCCCACAGCCAGGACTAGCCTACCCAGGGTCCTGTCACAAGTCCTTTTCTGTATTCCTGAGAGCCACTCTGTACCCTGTTGACAGGTGTGGGTGAGGACACCTAAGGAGCAGTTCCTAAAAAAGGGAGCACTTATGTAGGAAGATGATGGGTGATGATAACAGATACCGTTTACTGTGGGCACGTTATATGCCCTGCCCTGCACAAGGAGTTCAGGACACATCTGTACAAGAGGGAGAAATAGCTCATTTTCATGCCAATGTCACAGATGGGGAAAGGAGGGGCTCAGATAATACTATCACAGAAGCGCCTAATGTTCTGTCAGAAGATTCTGGGCCTTGGGGGCGCCTGGGTGGCTCAGTCGGTTAAGCGTCCAACTTTGGCTCAGGTCATGATCTAATGGTTTGTGAGTTCGAGCCCCACATTGGGCTCTGTGCTGACAGCTCAGAGCCTGCTTTAGATCCTCCGTCCCACTCTCTGTCCCTCCCCTGCTGGTTCTCTCTCCCTCCTTCATTCCCTCTCTCTCTCAAAAATAAATAAATAAGCTTAAAAAAAAAAGACCCAAAATTAAAAAAACAACAATAAAAAAGACGATTCTGGACCTTACAAAATATCTGAACTCTACCCTATCTCCCAGCCTCTGCCCACACCAGCCTCTTGGTCTAAGACAGCCTTCCCATCAGCCTCCAGGATGATAACGACCCAGTGGCCATCTCTCAGACTCACCTTCTAGGACCTGGCCTTGATCTGTTCGACACACACAGGTATCTGGGCTGAGGACATCTTCGATCGTCATCTGGGGAGGTCAAGGGATGTGAGAATGTTGGAGTTATGGGGACCTAGTCCCTGGGGGAGGAGGAGAACCCAGGTTGCAGGGTTCCCACCTTGGTGTTATAATACTGGCCACCCTTGTGCAGCTTGTCCACAAAGCGTACGCGTAGGTCCCTGTGCAACCAGTGCTGGCTCCTGGGACCTGCCTTCTCATTCTTGGCAGCAGGCTCCCCCTGTCTGTGGAAAGGGGCCAACACGGGGCTTAGTTCATTAGATGCACATTCTGCTCACCCCACCTTTGCTGCTGCTGTGAAACCCACCCATAATGCCATCTCTAGTTCCTTCTATGTGCCTGCCTTGCCCTGGAAGCCTTCTCTGACTGCTGGAGCCTCTCCACAGCCTTGCCTTCTCCCCCCCATCCCAGATGCCCAGGGTCCCACCGGTCGGGAAGGTGTTTTCGCTTCCTCTGTGAGTCCTCTTGCTGGCTGGGGAGGTCCTGATCCCGGAGGGCCTTCCATGACGAAGCTGTTCCATTCTGTTGCACTGAGGAAGTTTTACGCATCTGGCCTACACAAGGGTGTGTGGGGAGAAGGAGGAAGGAGCCTCAGTGTGCCATTCTCTTACCTTGCAGGCTACACCTCAGCCTCAGGCCACCTCCCACTTGCCTCAGTGTCCCCTCCTACCATCGTGACTTTGCCTACACCAATGGAATGCTCTTCCCTTCCCTTCAACTGCTGGGGCTTCCTTTAGGAAGCCTTCCTCAGCCACTCGAGCCTGCGCTGATGCTGCTAATCTGAGGTGACCACCTAGTATGGGCTAGAAAATCCTGAGAGCTCTGTCAGCACCAATCTCCCATCTGCCAAACTGCCCCATCCTGCTGCCATGCCTAGAATGCCTTCATCCCTGGTCACAGCCTAGTCCCAGCTGCCCTCACTCCCTAGAAGACAGGCTCATCACCCTGAATAGACCTCCCAAGGATAGGAATTGGTTTCCATACGTGTTTATTCTCTCTCAGAAAGAAGCAAAAGAAAGCCCCAGGGTTACTACATCAATTTTTCCTCAAACTGAATAAACCACTTATCTTCATTCTCGCCTCCTGACCTCTGACCAGAAGTCACACCTGCCAGGCAGACTGCTGATCTCCCCGCCACCCCCACCACCGGGGACAGGCCCTGCCCCCCCCCCCCGCCGCGCGCCGGGTGGGATGCTTCTCTAACTCTCCCAGCTAGGTAAAAAGCTCACTCACTGAGATCCAAGGAATTCTTGTCAAACTCCTGCTGTGAGACAGGTTGCAGGTAGTACTCACTAACAGTCACCATGCGGCTCCCCACGGCCAGGCGAACCATGGCCCGAACGTTGTCAGGATCGAGGCCTTCTACCTGAATGGTTGGGGGGAGGAAGTTAGGAATGTGGACTAAACCCACATTCCTAGGCCCCAGCTGTCCACTCTTATTTCCAATAGGCTTGACCCCTGTTGACCCCTGTGTCTCCCCCACCAGACTGACCCAAGGCCTGGGACGGGCCCTGGTCCATATGTCTCCCCTGACAGACTCTGTGGCTTGGATATATTTTAAGAATTTAATCCTCAGGAACATGTGGCATATGGCATTCTCTCTTTTAGTTGGAAACTGAGGCTCAGAAAGGCCCAGCAAGTGGTTCTGAGTTACCAAATGAGGCAGCAAGCCAGGCACGCTGCCTGCAAGACAAGGACTTCCAGCCCTTTCCACCCCAAACCCAAGTCTTCCTCCCTCTGGCCCTCATATCAATCTTCCCCGCTGCCTGTCTCAGGCTCCCGGCACAGTTTTGTTCCTTACCTTCCCATAGAGGCCTCGGTGCGGGCCAGAAAGAACCACCACAGCTCCCCCAGGCACCAGTCCTTGAGGCTGGTCTTCCTTATCCTTCTCTTGCTCCTCATCTGGCTTTGGCAGGCGGTGGGGGCCAGTGGGGGCCAGGGCCTGGACCTCAGTCAGGTTGGCACCCAGCCCTAACCCCTTTGGTCTCAGTGAGTTGACACGGGGCTTTACCACTCTGCAGGGAGCACAGTATGTGAACTTGTTGGCCAGGAGAGGGGGAAGATGTAAGTTTTCAGTGCCTCCCCCACGCACTACTATTCAAATTCCACCGTGTCAACATGTTCAAGAATAGCCTTTCCCATCTCACACTAGGACTGCTTTTGATCTACAGAAATAACAATTTCATTTGGTCCAACCTAATAACACATTGGATAAACCATCTATTACATAGTATCTACAGCAGGACCTGAGACAGATCCCTGTAATCAAACACCCTGATATTTCTACAGGGGAAATCATACAAATGTTCACGCCAAGCAGGAGAAATAGACTATAAAATGCTCTGTGTCTCAGGTCATGTTTGGCTACTAAATGGTTTATGAAAAAAATGTTTGGTTTTCAGAATTCTTTGGAGTTGAGAACTGAGAAGAAGAAGTGACCATAAGTCTGTGTGATAATAGCAAATGTCTAGTCTATGTTTATTTGGGGCCAGGGCCTGCTGTAAGTGCTTTATGTGTATAATTTCACATAACTCCACAACAGACCTGGGAAGTCAATATTGTCATTATCCCCATTTTCAGATGACAAAGCTGATGTTCAGAAAAGTAACCTTTACATAAATGGGATCTCGTTACAGAGTTTCAAAGGGTAAATAGGAGATTGAAACAGTAGTGGAAAGGCTTACTAAATTAATTAGGGTGGTAACATGCCCTCTCCCTGCCTGGATGGTTTTGGATGGGTAGTAACCATGGGGGTCTTGTTCGCTGCCCCCATCTGTTGCCCCTTGCCCCTACCCTAGAACTCACTGATTGAAGGTGCGGCCAATGCCCTCGCCAGGCTTCCAGCCCATGCCTCGTAACATGGCCAGCCCATAGGCCTCTACAGGGACTGCCTCGTAATCAGCTTCTTCCGGCACCTACAGGTTCAGACAGAGGAAGGATGGTTAGGCTTGGCTCACAGTGGGTCCTCCGAAGTGCGCTTACTAACACCCACAGGGTGACCCTCAATGCTTCTTTTCCAATAAGCTCAAGGTTAGTTTTGATTTCCTCTTGCTGTCTCTCACTTTACTCCTCCATGTTGTCCTTCAACAAATAATTATAAAGCACCTGTTCTGTGCCAGGTACTAATCTAGGTGATGAGGATAAAGCAGTAAACAAAACAAAAACCCTTGCTCTGTGAGGCTTACATTCTAGTTGTAGAGACACACAATAAATAAAATGCATAAAACATGGTATGTCAGGTAGTGATAAGTTATATAAAGAAAAATAAAGCAGCTTAAGGGGATGCAGAGGGATGGAGAAGAGAGGGTTACTGAGTTGATATCTGAGCAGAGACCAGAAAGAGATGACAGAGGGAGCCAGGAGGATATAGAAGGGAGAGTAGTCCAAGCAGAGAGAACAATAAGAGCAAAGGCCCTGAGGCAGGACAAGATCTGGTGTGGGAAGAGCATCATGAAAGTCAACCTGACTGAAACAGTGCTGTGGAGGCAGAGAGGGTGGTGAGACATTAATCAGGAGATCTGGGCTGGAGCTACAGGAGGCTGGCCACCACACAAGGGGACCCAGTGAGGAAGTTACAGCAATGGTCCAGATGAAAGATACTTGTGGCTCAGACCAGAGTGGTGATGGTGAGAAGTGGTCAGATTCTGGATGTATTCTGCAAAGGGACATGATAGGATTTTGCTGAAAGGCTGTACCTGGGGTATGGAATAAAGAGGGGAGTCAACACTGACTAAGGTTTTTTGGCTGAGAGGAAGGATAGATGTACCTGGGTTCAACTGAGATGTGGAAGGCTGGGGGAGGAGAGGAAATGAGAGAAATGAGGCCAAAGAGGGAACAGGGTGGAAAGTGAAATGAAGGTCCTATTTTTTAAGATGAAAGACATCAGAAGACATCTGAAGGCCAATGAGAACAGTTCAGTCAAAAGAGAGGGTGGTCTGGGGCTGTAAGAGAAATAGGCCCCAAAGAAGCATCGCTAAAAAATTGCGAATAAAGAGGTGAACAGTAGAATCCATGTGTATGAAAGACAGACTTTGTTGCTTCTGTAGACATACCCTTCACTTCTCCTTATCGATCACCTCCCATCCTCACTCCAATTCTTTATACTCACTTTAGACACACTGCAAGTTGCTTCACCGATGGGCACACACAACACCGACTCCCTGCCACCATGCTGTTGCTTGGGTTGTTCCTGCCATTGGTACTCACGCTGCTCCTCCCTCTCTCACTAAACCCTACTTGTCCTTCCAGGCCTCACTCCTACCACTCTGGTCTGAGGCTCCATCATTTCTAGCCTGCACTACTAGTCTCCTTGCTTCCGCCTTTACTTACTAGTCTGTTCTGCTCATAGTAGCCAGAGAGATCTTGTGAAATCTTAAGTCTTCACCCTCTCTGCTCAGAGCCCTCTCATGGCCCTCATATCATTCACAATAAAAGCCAGAGTCCTCACCATGGCCCACAAGGCCCTGCCTAGTTTAGCCCCAGCCACTTCCTACTTTCCAATTTTGTCACTTTCTACCTCTGCTTAATACAGTGTGATAGATTACACTCTGTCATCATAGACAGTTCTACTTGGCATTTAATATTATTAGTGTTCCTCTGTGTCTTGAAACTTGTGTTTCTGGTCTTGGGATGCCTGAAATTGTCTACTACTCCTCCCCTTCACTCATTCCCCTCCAGCTACACTGGTCTCCTTGGTGTTCCTCAAACACTCTAGGCAGAGTCTACCCTCAGGATCTTTACATTTCCTGTTCCATTTGCTCATCTTGTTCATATAATTCCAGAATGCAAGTGCTTTTCCACACCTCAGTATCTGGATTCCTTTGTTAATGCTTCCAAAAAAGGACAGAAGGAGGAAGAGCTCGGCAGCAGGCCTCTAGTACACACACTGACTTTCCCTGCTGGGTGCAGAGAGGCAAGCCTGGCAGACAGGGCAAAGAAAGGCTGGGGCTGGAGGAGTTAGGGGCCAGCTCACGGTCTCAGCTCGGGGTTCGCTGTCTGCCCCTTCTCCGTTAGGGATGCATCCTTTCTGGATCATGGGGATAGCAAGCATGGGGTCGATACCCGAATTTTCTCTCTCCTCCAGGGACTTCTTGGAGTCTAAGGAAGAATGGGAGGAAGCAATGAGGTCCCACCCTCTCCTTCCATTTTCCTCCCCCTCTTCCTTCACTGGGGCAAGGCAAAGAGGGGATCACTTACCCTCAATGATCTCCTTTACAGCCTGAGACAGCACCCCTTCCTCAGTGTTTGTGGATGGCCCAGGAGCCTGGGTCGGTGGCTGCCTGCGATGGCCATTCTGGATCAAAGGGATGACGAGTTCCTTGGGGGTTTCTGAGGGCTTCACACTGATGTGGACACAGAGGTGTGAAGTTGGGAGAGTAGCATGGTCAGTGGGTTCTGAGCCACACTCCTCCCTTCAGAGAAAACACAAGAGCCACACTCACCCCCAGCTGGAGGGACCACACCCTCACTCTCATGTCATGTATCTAATGGTGTTTTCTTTAGATTCTCTCCCCCACCCCCAACTCTTAAATATCAGTGCCTTTGAGGAATCAGCCTTCAGTCCTGGAACCTCTGCTCAGCCCAAGACCCACTTCCGTGGCTTTCACAATGACTCACAAGTCACCATCTTCAGCCCAGACTCTCCCCAGGTCCAGGCTCCACACCAACCCCTGGATGGCTTATTCTCTTCTGGAAGTCTCTCCCTCCAACTCTCCTTTCCGCATTAAGCTGATGATGGCCTCCCCAAAACTCCATCTGCCACTCCACCCCATTCCCTATACTGGAGAAGCTCCACCGCTTCAGCTGAGAAACTAGGGGTCCTGTCATTCTCCACTCCTTTCCTTCTCTCAAAACGCACACATCTCAAGGCCCCCAAGTGCTAAAGACACACCCTCTCAGGAATACATCCTCTTTTCTCAAACGCCCTGGCTGTCAGGTCCAATTTCCCCACCTCCCCTGTTACACACTCCCGCCTTCTCGCCTCCACGAATTTCCTCAGGCTGTGCTCCAAAGGTTTGGTGGCCGCTGCCACCAAAACAATCAACTCAGATTCCACCCTCCCGCTTGAACCCACCGAACCTAATTCCAAGGGATGAAAGACACGGCGCTTCACCTCTGCAGCTCCCTCCCTTCCACGGTCTTTAAGAAATCCTTCTCCTCCGGAGCCGCACTCGCGTCGTCTCCCGGATCCGCCAGCCGTCTCCTGGCGGACGTGCGACTGAAGCTGAATGAAATTGGGGCAGCAGAGGCTCCCGCGGGTCGCAAAGTACCGTCTTCAGCGTCCGCCATCTTGCCCCTCTTCCCAGGCGAGTGTGCTGCTTTCTGGGAAGTTTAGTTTGGGCTCAGTTTGACCGGGGCCAGACGACGGGCTTTAGAACTACCTTTCCCAGAAAACACTGCGGCATCGACTGGCGTACGTGGAACAGGGGCCTTAAGAAGTAATTGTTGCTGTTCTTCATAGGGGCGCGTCGCGCCAATCATATAGGAATATGTGGTTCTTGGGGGTATTAATTCTTTCATTCAGGTAGTCAACAGGTAGTTATTAATCGCCGTGCCCTACTGGTATGGGAAGTGTAGATAAAAATACATCATTTAAGAAAAAAATCTGTCAGTTGTGTACAATAACAAATAGACATGTAAATGGTGCCTACTGATGCCAGATTTAATACACCACAAGCTCTGGATTCAAATATTAATAAAATAGACCTCCTCCTTTCTAGAGGATCATAGTCCAGTAGGGAACAATGACCTAAACAGATATTAAAAGTATATATACATGTGTGCCTGGATGGCTCAGATGGTTAAGCATCCCACTCTGGATCCCAGCTCAGGTCTTGATCTCAGGATCCGGAGTTCCAGCCCCACGTTGGGTTCCGCGCTGGGTGTGAAGACTACTTAAAAAAATACACATACATACAGTTGACCCTTGAATAATGCAGGGGTTAGGGGATCCAATCCCCTGCCCCCACAGTTGAAAATTTACAAATAACTTATGATTCCTCAAAAACGTAACTACTAATACCCTACTGTTGACTGGAAACCTTAATGATAACCTAGGCAGTAGAGTTACACATATTTTGTATGTTACATGTATTATATACTGTATTTTTTATACCGTATTCTTAAGAGTAAGCTAAAGAAAAAAATGAAAATGTTATTCAGAAAATCATAAGGAGGAGTGCCGGGGTGGCTCAGATGGTTAAGCATCTGACTCGATCTCAGTTCAGGTCATGATCTCAGGCTTGTGGGTTCAAGCCCTGCATGGGGCTCTGTGCTATCCGTGCAGAGCCTACTTGGGATTCACTCTCTCCCTCCCTCTCTCTCTCTCTCTGCCCTCCCCCCACTCTCACTCGCTCTATCTCAAAATAAACAAAAAATTATAAGGAAGAAAAAATATATTTATAATACTATACTGTATTTATTGAGAAAAATCCTGGTATAAATGGACACGTGCAGTTCAAACCCATGTTGTTCAAGGGTCAACTGTAGTTCTTACTGTTACCCAAAACTGGGTTCACCTTTTGGTAGAAATGGAGCCAAAAGACTCATCCAAGCAAAGAATAGGAAAAGGAAGAGTTTTACTTGCAACAAATAAAGGAGAACACTGGGGATATCTCCCAAAGCAGTGTCTCCTTCAACAATAAAAATGGGTAAGTTTCAAGCTAAAAGTGCATATATATTCATGGAAGGGCTTGCAAAATTGGGAATTCAGCATGGAATTGGAGCAAAGGTCATCTTAAGGCAACTGAGACCAGGTCTCAAGTTAATTGAAGTCAGGAGAGCTGGTCAGCATCATCAATTCTCTGGCTCCAGTTGGTCCGGTATTTGAGTGCTCAAAGGGATTTAAATCCTGCAAAGAAGACCCAAGAATATGTGTCAGGTCAACCTTTACTTTTGAATCAGAAATGGAAGTTTTACCACTGATTTATTGTTGCCGATATGATTAGGCTATC
>NW_024420586.1:25525158-25536424 GCF_014898765.1 Herpailurus yagouaroundi
GGGGGGGGGGTCAGAGGATCCAAAAGTGGGCTTTATGCTGACAGCAGTCAGCCCAATGTGGGGCTCGAACTCAGGAACCGTAAGACCATGACCTGAGCAGAAGCCAGATGTTTAACTGACTGAGCCATGCAGGCACCTCTAAAGTGACTTTTCTTATGTCAAGAAATTTATGCCTCATCTTTCTTTTTCCAGGGATCACAAATTATTTCTGCTTATACTACCAACATTAAATATGTTGTGAGAGCCACGTTCTAAGGCTTTGAAAGGTTAATGGGACAGATTCCTTTTGTGTAGGACCTTAAAGAGAGAGAAGAGAAATTGAAAGGGCCCCATGAAGGGCTGTTTTTTGAAGGACTGCTTTTTTGCCCATTTCCCTGCTTCTCTTCTTGCTAGGACCAGCACACCTGCCTTACACATTCCTTATAATACAAATAATGTATGTCCTCCTTGTAAGAATGAAGGAGTTAATGGTTTCTTTGGAACCTTCCAGCACAATAGAAAACTTCTAAGGAATGAGTGAGTGAGGCCATGATGTGTGTATTCCAGACCACCGGTGCTAGAAATCTCAATTTTAAGACCCCCTAGCACCAAGGAATAAGTGACTTATGGAGGACACGTGGACCATTCTCCCTGTTCTGTCCAGTTCCTCGATGCCTGAGAGGACACTTACATCAGACCACAATCCTCAGTAAAAACCCCAGACACCAAGCAAAGACAAGACTCTCTCCTTTCCTGAGTCTCCCAGACACTCTGCCTGTATCTGTACTCTCTCTGTATCTTTAATAAATTCTGCTCTTACTTCTTCTTGGCTCACATTTGATTTTTATGCTGCGTGAAGCCAAGGACCCTCTTGGCTGGTCCTGCGGGACCCCCTCTGGGTCCTCGGACCCAGCCTGCCTTCATCATAAGAGTTTATAAAGTAGAAGAGTGATACTGAAATAGCCACCAGAAATAATACCACAGATGTGCTAAAAATTCATCCCAAGGAAATCATTAAAGATGTGCGAAAAGATTTTTTTAAGTTTATTTAAGAAATCTCTACATCCATGGGGCACCTGGGTGCCTCAGTTGGTTAAGTGTCGGACTTCAGCTCAGGTCATGATCTTAAAGTCTGTGGGTTCGAGCCTTGTGTCAGGCTCTGTGCTGACAGCGCAGAGCCTGGAGTCTGCTTCAGATTCTGTGTCTCCCTCTCTCTCTCTCTCTCTCTCTGCCCCTCCCCCACTCACACTCTGTTTCTCTCTCTCTCTCTCTCTCTCAAAAATAAACATTAAAAAAAAAATCTCTACATCCAACGTGGAGCTCAAACTTATGAGCCTGACATCAAGAGTCACCTGCTCTTCTGACTGAGCCAGCCAGGAGCCCAATGAAAAGATTTTTATGTCAGATTCATCATGGTATTATTTATTGTAGCAAAAGATTGAAGACCACTTAAAGGACAACAGAAGGAGACTGGGTAAATGAATTATAGCACATTTCTTGCATGGAACACATATACTAAAACATTTAAATGTGAAGCTATAAATATACTTAAATGAAAGTGAAATGTTTGGTAAGTAGAATAATGTGCTGGGTCAGAAGATGGTCTTGAAAACACAAACCACAATAATCAATCTCATGGCCATGTTTCCAGGCTTAGAAGCCCTGGGCATCCTTAAAGATACCTAGCAGATAAAGACTACAAAGCAACTTTTATAAATGTCGATTTAAATAAAGAGGTAAACTGATGCACGTTCAACAAGATGAGTTTATTTGGGAATAGCAAAGATTGCAATTCTGGACACCCAAACTGTAGCAAGCTACAGATAAAACCCGAATTACAATTCTTCTCCTATTCCCAAATAAATTCATCTTTCTGAGCTTGCCTCGGTTTCCCTCTGTATTTAGGTTGACATTCCTTGGAGTCAGAAGTGGGATCCAAAGGAGATGACCCCAGAAGAATGATGATCCAGGGAATAATGTGAGGTACCTGTCCCAAGCACCTTTCACTCATGGCTTCTGTCAGTCCAGACCTACTTCTCTTGGGTGAGTCTCCTCTAGGATTCTGAGATCCCTGCCTTTGGTTAACATTTCTGACTTTATTCAAGATCTGTTTAAAAACTATCATTTTTTGGGGCGCCTGGGTGGCGCAGTCGGTTAAGCGTCCGACTTCAGCCAGGTCACGATCTCGCGGTCCGTGAGTTCGAGCCCCGCGTCGGGCTCTGGGCTGATGGCTCAGAGCCTGGAGCCTGTTTCCGATTCTGTGCCTCCCTCTCTCTCTGACCCTCCCCCATTCATGCTCTGTCTCTCTCTGTCCCAAAAATAAATAAACGTTGAAAAAAAAAAATAAAAAATAAATAAAAACTATCATTTTTTGGTGAGTACTTGTTTCTCTTAGTGAATACTAGTTTGTTTGGTGAATACTTCTTTGTTTTATTATTGGAAGCACACCAAAATGTTGGTATAGTTCCTTTGGAATTCTTGGGACTGTTAAAAATAAAGCCACACATAAGCCCAAGGTGGAGTCACTTGCCTTCCAAGTTGCAATTAATTGCAACTTCAACCTCTCCAAGAGTGGAATTTTAAACCAATCAATCTGGAATGTTCTGGTCTGCACCAAAGAGGTAATCTGTCACTTGGGGCCCTCTCATTCCCAAAGGAAGATCAGGTAATCTGCATGATAAGAACCACCCCACCCCTCATCCCACATTTTCTTCAGAGGGGAAGTGAATTTACCTAAAACAATACTTTATTTTCTTTTGCTTTTTTTCACTTTTCTTGCCCAATCCTCCTTCCTATAAAAACTTGCCATTTTGTATAACTCCTAGCAAACCTCCACTCTACAGTTTATGAATTGTTTAATAAAACCGACTAAATCTTCAAATTTACTCAGTTAAATGTTTGCTCTTTAGCAGGTATTAGAACTATTAAACAAGCTTGGCAAGTTTACAGAATAGAAGATCAATATACAAAAATCAATTGTTTCCATAGACAAAATAAAGATGCAATTAAAATATTCCATTTACAAGAGCCTCAAAATAATAAAATACCTAGGAATAGATGTATCAAAAAAAGTGTAAAAACTGAACTGTGAAAGCTACAAAACATTGTTGAAAAAAACTTAAAAAGACCTAAGTTATGAAAATACATGCAATACTGAGTCAGAGCCTGTGGGGATTCTTAGCCTTGACCTGTTGAGTACTCTCCTGCAGCTTCCATCTTCCTCTGCCATCCTCTCCCCTAATCTGTGCCCCCAAATTCATTAAGGAAGTTTCCAGCGCCATGGACTGTTGAAGCTCCCCCAAAGTATCCACAGGTTTTTCACACTTTTCTGTATTTGCCACCCTAGGAACTCTGTATGAGAAGCAAGAGGGTCTTGGGACAAATGACTATTGAAGACATTACTGTCCTTACAATACAGCATACTAAAGGCTGGGATAAGGAAGCGGCTAAGAAAGCTGTAGTGACTCTCCATAGAAAATACATAGGCCCAACCCGCTAAATTTACATTCTAGCCTTATCTCTTCCAACTTACACTCAGGCTCGACCACAATTTAATTACCTAGGTAGTGCCCAATCAGAGCAATTCTCCAGGTGCCACCCACAAGAATACGTACCCTTATACGCCCCTTCTTAAGTAATCCTGGGCCCAGCTAATAGAATAAGCGTCCAGACTTTCCTACGGCCCTCTAATACACACGAAGATCTCGCTCCTCATATTAACACCCTCAGGCCCTCCCTGGAGGGTGCAATTCCAAGATTGGGCTCCTGAACTTTCCAGGCTCCGCCCTCTAACTGGCCTATAAACTTCAACCCATTCCTGACATTTCGAGTCCCGCCCCTTCGCGCTTGTAGGCTCCACCCCCTAGAGTGGCCTTCCAGGACCGCCCCTTAGCCAAGTGCCCGCCCCCAACGCTCTCCAGGACCCACCTTCTCAGAAATGCCATTCAAAGCCCCACCGACAGGGATAACCAATCCGGCCCGCACTCACAACTAGCCATGCAACATTCACCTACTGCAGTAACCTTCCCAGTGTCACCTCCTGGAGGAATATTCTAGGATCACGTCAGGGCTCCCCCGTCTCGCAGCTCCCTCCGAGCCCCGCCCCACCAGTCCCCCCAGGGGAGCATTGGCCCCACCCAGGGGAGCAACCAACCATCCCGGGTCCGCCACGTCAGAATCCGGCTCCAGTCAGACCCCGCCCCCTGAGAGGCCCCGCCCCGCCCCGCCCCCGACACGCACCGGCCTTGGGGCGCAGGCGCAATGTGGCGCCCGTCCTGCGTACCAGCGCCGCCACGTCGGCCGCAGCTCGGGCCGCCAGGGGGCGCGCGTCCAGCCGCGCCAGGAGCTGCCGGGCTCTGGGTCCCGCGGGCAGGGAAAGGCCCCGGCCTGCGCGGGTGAAAGGAACAAGTCAGCGCCTGCCGGAGCCTCGGCCAACCCCCACGCTCCCCGACGTCCGAAGACCTAGAATGCCCCTCAAGATCTTCAGAGCCCCCCGACCACTCGCTCGATAGTTCCGAAGGTCGCCCACTGCCCCTCTCAATTCCCGCGACCCCCAGACCATCGCGAGTATGCCGGTGGACCCCCGCCTGCCCCCACCATAATCCTGGAGACAGCTATGTGGCCGAATTAATTATTCCCGGACCCTTCCGAACATCTTGGGACTATCTCTGGAGGTCTCCGACTGCCCCTTCATAAGCCCAGATTCCAAACTCTTTCCGCACGATATCGAGAGGGACCCCGATTTCTCCAGGTGCCCCGACAGAACAGGGTCGGCCGCCGCTGCGGCCCCGGCACCCCCGATTCCCCTTCCAGATAGCCAGGTATCCAGATACCCTGATGGCCCACGTAGTCCCAAATTGCCCCTCCATTTATCCCAGAGGCTTCCCGCCTAACGCCCCCACCCCCGCAATTCACTACAGACCCTGAGGGCCCAGGTGTCCCCAGTGACCCGGGCAGACCCCAGTGGCACAACTCCCCGGAGACTCCTGAGAGCCCCCGGGTCTGGTACACGGCCCCGCGGTGCGGATGCGGGTGCGGGTACGGGTGCAGGTCGGAGACCTGGAGCCCAGCCCGGGTCGCCGGGCCCCCCTGCTCGCCGCCACCGCCACCGCCACCGCCACTAGGGCGCCTGGGCTGCTTTGTTTACTACCTGTCGGAAGGAAAAGGTGAGGAGCAGACAGGCGGGGCGAGGGGTGGCAGGGACGCGCCCAGTCCCTCCTCACCCTCCCGTACCTCCTCTGCTCCCCCTAGGGTCCGTGACGCCCCCCGCGTGCGGCTCCATGACCCGAAGTCTGTCGGGTGGACGCACGGCCGCCAGCGACGCGTTTGGAGCTCCTGGGCGCGCTCACCTGGCGGCCCGCCCGAGCCTGGGCGCCGCTGTAGCCGGCTGGTCCCGTGCCCGGCGACCTGACCCGCGCAGTCACCTACCTGGCGACAGGCAAGGAGGCCTGGCTGTGGGAGGCAGCGTGAGCGCTTGGCCTCCCTCTACCTCAGGCGCCCCCTCTGCTCTCCCAGGACCCTGGGCTGTGCTCCTTTTCCCACCCAGGAGAGGCTTTATTCCATGAGCGAGAAGGGGAAGTCGAGGCCCAGAAAAGTTAAGGTCCCCGCCCCAGCTCTGACAACTAAACACGGGGGTGCAGAAGTGGAACCCACGTTTACCAGGGAACTCTGCAGCCTCCAGCAGAGCTTTGCTCCTGGTAGTTACTGGGTACATTTGCAGTGAACGTTGGCCTGAGCCAGGACCTACTTGGGAACTGGAAGAGTCTGTTGAGCTGGGCAGGGGGTAGCCCTTGAGGAGACTTGGGTACCACGGGAGGGTTTGGGGCCCTGAGCATGATAGGGCTGGGAGACTCAAGAAGCCGGGAAGGGCAGGTGCCCTGGAGAGTGGAGGGGTGGTAGGGGCCTGAACTTGAGGAGGCTTTGAAGGCCCCCCTGTTGGGAGGGGACACGAGCCAATGAGAGGTGAGAAATGAGGCCTCTCTTAGGTATTAAAAGTGGGGGCGGCCTGGGGAGAGCGGGCGGGGGGGGGGGGGGGCACTTGGGCACAGTGCTACTGTAGTGGAAGGAGGAATGGGGTGCAATGAGAGACAGTCTGTGACAACCACTTTGTGGAGGAAGAAACTGAGGGGCACAGGGGCTCAGACACCTGTCCAGGGCCCTACAGCCGGCCGGTCTCAAGAAGCTTACCCCCAACATGCACTGTTTCTGTGACTTTCACTATAAGCTGTGGACACACTGTGTCCTGATGCTCATTCTGGGTGGCCGGGCAGCCTCTCTGGGCCACCTTTCAGGGTCTCTGTGGTGTCATAGGTGAGAGGGGCGGAATGGTCCCTGCTTTCCTTCCTCCTGGAATGTTGTGGCCCTCCCACCTCTGATCTGACCTTGTCTGAAGGGAAATACACTGGACTTTATTCACTGCTCTGCCTTTTTCTTGTGCATACCACATGGGGCTGTCACCGTTCCCCAAATATGTGCACGGTTTTCCCCACCCTCCTGCCTTTGTCATGCTGTTTCCTGTGTATTGGAGCCCTTCCGAATCTTGTCCACCTGGAAAAGAACTTCATGTTATCAAGGCCCAGTTTTAAGGCTTCAACAATCCATTCACCCTTTTCTGAAAAGAAAGAGCATATGTTCATTGCAGAAAATGGATGATTGGTTGAATATGTAGAACTGTAAACTAATGTGTTTTTTCTGTGAGGAAGAGTCTAGGCTGATATCTTTTCCTGCGTCTTCTCAGGAGCACTGGATTAGGGAGAAAAAAACCAAGGCTGATCCCTAGGCTCCCATGTCCTCTCCTTCCCTGGGAAGCCTTCCCACTCTACTCTCTCTTCCAGGTCCCTGTCCCCTTGAACTCCCCTTGGGAAATTCCCCAATCCTGCAGGGCAGTGCTGGTCACTGGACTCACTGTGCTATATGGGCCTCTGTCTCCCTATACTGGGTTCTTTGCCCACATCTGACTCAACGTGGGTCTGGTGTTGTGTAGGGGAAGGTTGAGACCCTCTATAGTACAGTTCTCTGTAGAATTTTCATTAGTTTATGTATTCTGTGGACATTTTCTACCACCTGGTCAGAGCTTGGCCCCCCCCCCCCACTCCGCCACTGTGGTGCAGGAACAGTTGGGTACATGGAACTGAAACTGCCCTGGTGCTGCCATTAGCAGGAGCCATCTCTGGAGGAAGAGGCCCTACTGGATGCCTACGCAGACAGACATTGACAACACAGTGTGGTCAGGTCTGGGACCTGCCTCTCTTCTAGGTTTGTATGGAAACGTATTTCTCAAGGTAGGAGGGTACATCAAATTTTATTTAATAATTACCTCAATTTTTTACTTTTAGATTTTTGGCCTTATAGTATGTGGGCCTCCGTTTTTATTCTTCCCCTAGGACTCACAAATGTTGTGGGTTGGCCTGGTCAACCTCAGAAACAAAAGGGGAGCACATAGATTTCAAAATTTGACATGCTACAAAGACATAGTAATAAAAAGTGTTGAACTGGGAGTGAATTAGGCAAACTCCTCAATGAGAAATTGGGGTTTTATTTTTTATGTATTTATTTACTTATATTTGAGAGAGAGAGAGAGAGAGCATATGTGTGACCCAAGACAAGGTGCAGAGGAAGAGAGAGAGAGAGGGAGAATTCCAAGCAGGCTCAACCCTGAGCTGATGCAGAACTCCATCCCACCACCCTGGGATCATGACCTGAGCCGACATCAAGAGACACTCAACCGACTGAGCCACCCAGGTACCCCAGAAATTGGGGTTTTAGAAATAAGTATATACAGGAACTTGATACATAATGTATAGGTGGCACTTCAAATTAAATGGGAAAGAATGGAATCTGGTATATGGGTGGGGGGGGAATCAGCTCACCCTAACCTCAATGGGATGCCACCTCACACCCACTAGAGTAGCTACTATCAGGATAATGGAAAAGAACAAGTGCTGGCCAGGATGTGGACAAGTTAGTACCTTTGTGCATCATGGTGGGAATGTAAAATGGTGCAGCCACTGTGGAAGACAGTTTGGTGGTTCCTCAAAAAGTTAAATGTAGTCTTCCTATATTTAACTTGTGATTCAGCAGTTATGATTCAGCAGTTCCACTCCTAGATACATACCCAAGAGGAATGATAGCAGAGAATCCAATAGATATGTGTACATGAATGTTCATAGTAGCACTATTCCCAATAGCCAAAAGGTGGAAAGAATCCAAATGTCCATTGAGGGATAAATGGATAAGCAAAATGTAGTATAAACATACAATAGAATATTACTCAGCCTTAAATAGGAATGAAATTCTGACACATGCTACAGCATGAATGAACTTTGAGGACATTATGTTGAGTGAAATAAGCCAGGCACAAAAGGGCAAATAGTGTTTGATTCCACTTAGATGAGGCGCTTAGAATATGCTAACTTATACAGACTGAATGTAGTATCTGGGGGGAAGGGGGAATAGGGTGTTACTGTTAATTAGGTACAGAGTTTCTGTATCCATGGATGGGGCAGGACTGAAATATTTAAAGGTGGGGAGGTTTTTGAGCTTAGATCCAGGAAATTGGCAATGAAGGGATGAGGCTCAAATCAGTGAATGGGTAGGATTTATGAGGTAGATTTATGGAGCCTAAATCCAAGAAAAGTGTGGGGCCAAAATGGAGATAATAAAAAAAAAAAAAACATTAATGTGGCCTGGACTTGAAGAGAGGATTTCTTAAGTCCCTGAACAAAGGGAGCTTTAACAGGGGAAATGGTCTTAACTCTTAGAATGTGACAGCGTCAAGAAGGACATTGATTTAAATAATTTTATGCAGTGTGGCTATGAGGGAGTTCTACTCAAATCCAGGAATGCAGTGCTAAAATGGGGATTGGCTTGGGGTGGCTGGGTGGCTCAGTTGGTTAGGCAGCCAGCCTCGTCTCCAGTCATGATCTCGCAGTTCATGAGTTTCCAGTCATGATCTCGCAGTTCGTGAGTTCGAGCCCTACATCGGGTTCTGTGCTGACAGCTCAAAGCCTGGAGTCTGCTTCCAATTCTGTCTCCCTCTCTCTCTTCTCCTCCCTTGCTTGTGCTGTTTCTGTGTCAAAAATAAATAAACATGAGAAAAAAAATTTTTAAATAAAATAAGATGGAGATTGGTTTAAATCCATGAATAGAGTGAACCTAAGAGAGGTAAATGGCTTAAATCCATCAATGAGATGGGGCCTAAAAGGATTTTGGCATAAATTCATTATGGGGATGTCTAAAATGGGATTGGTCCACCACATCTTGTAATAATCAACATTAATTATGCTGGAGTGGGATTAAGAGGGGATTGCTTTAGATTTATGAATTGGGTGTGGCTATGAGAGGAATGATTGTGGTAAAAGATTGATTGCTTTCCTGTAAGATGAAGAACAAGATATGGATCTTTTGTTCAACATTGTACTGGAGGTCATAGCCAGTGCAATAAGACAAGAAGAAATAAACAACATACAGATCAAAAGAAGTAAAACTATCTTTGTTCAGGCATGATTATTTATGTAGAAAATCAGGTGGAATCTCCAAAAATCTACCAGTACTAATAAATTAGTTTAGCAAGGTTAGAGAACACAAGATTAATAAAGAAAAATCATTTGTATTTCTATATAGGCAAAAATCTGTTGGAAGTTGAAACAATAAAATACCATTTACAATACCATCTAATATATATAGTATTTAGAGATAAAGTTGACAGAAATGTGTAAGACATGGACACTGAAAATTATGAACTATTTAAAATATTTAATAAAGAAGACCTTAATAAATGGGAAATATATCATGTCCAGGGGTCCTAAGACTCAATACTGTTAAGATGTCAATTCTCCCAAAGTTAATCTATAGATTCATCAGTCCAAATTCCAATAAAAATCCTTGCAGTTTTTTTTGAAATTAGCAAACTGACTAAAATTCATATGGAAATGCAAAGAACATAACAATTTTTAATAAACAGAAAATCAGAGTACTTACAATATTTCACTTCAGATTTATTACAGACATACAATAATAAAGACAGTATAATATTGGTAACAAAATAGACAAATAGATCAATGGGAAAGCATAGAAAGTCTGCAACGAGATCCAGACATATAAGGACAACTGATTTTCAACAAAAGAATAAAAGATTTGTCTCTGGGTAAAGGAGTATATTTTAAACATATGGTGCTATAGCAGTTGGGTATAAATTGGATACACATACAAAAAATTTTTTTGAGGAGTGCCCGGGTGGCTCTGTTGGTTGAGCATCCAGCTAGGTTTTGGCTCAGATCATGATCCTAGGTTGGTGGGATGGAGCCCCCCCTTCAGGCTCTGCACTGAGCGTGGAGCCTGCCTAAAGATTCTCTCGCTCACTCGCTCTCCTTCTGCCCCTCTCCCCTGATCGCTCACTCTCTCTCAAATTAAATAAAATTATAAAAAAAATTTTTGAAACACTTGTTTACATAAAGTGGTGTACTTCAAAATAGATCATAGACCTAAATGTAAAACCTAAAACTATACAATTTCTAGAAGCAAGCATAGGAGAAAACCTTTGTGACCTTGTGTTAGGCAAAGGTTATTTAGATAGGATGTCAAAAACACAATCCATAAAGGAACCAATGGATAAATTGGACTGCACCAAAATTCAAAACTTTTGCCTTTCAAAAGACAGTGCAAATTACTCATCTGATGAAGGATTGTATCTACAATATACACATAATGCCCCAAATTTAATAATAAAACAATCAATGCCATAAAAAATAGGCAAAATATTTGAACATAAACTTCATCAAAGAATATATATAGATGGCAAATAATCATGTAAACAGTGTTCAATATTATTAGTCATTAGGGTAATGCAGGTTAAAATCATGATGAATACCACTGTGTACAGTTAAAAAGTCTGATCATACCAACTGTTGGAGAATATATGGAGGAAATGGAGCTCTCATATGTTGCTGATAGAAATGTAAAATGATATAGCATCTCTAGAAAACAGTTTGGCAGTATCTTAAGTTAAACATATACATGATCCAGCCATTCTCTTTGCAGGTATTTACCTAAAAGAAATGGAAGAATGTATCTATACAAAGACTTGTATATGAATATTCAAAGCAGCTTTATTTGTTGTCTTAAGTCATCTCAGGCTGGCATAACAAAATACTATACACTAGGTGGCTTAAACTACAGATACTAATTTCTTGAAGTTCTGGAGGCTCTGAAGTCCAAGATCAAAGTGCTAGCCAATAAAAGCTCTCTTCCTGGCTTGCAAATGACCACCTTCTACCTATATCTTCACATG
>NW_024420586.1:25536524-25539972 GCF_014898765.1 Herpailurus yagouaroundi
GAAAGAGAGAGAGAGAGGCTCTCTCCCTCTTCTTTTTAAAAAATTTTTAATGTTTATTTTTGAGAGAGACAGAGAGCAAGCAAGGAAAGGTCAGAGATAGAGGGAGACACAGAATCTGAAGCAGGTTCTAGGCTCTGAGCTGTCAGCACAGAGCCTGACAAGGGGCTCAAACTCACGAACCACGAGATCCTGACCTGAGCTGAAGTTGGATGTTCAACCAACTGAGCCACCCAGGCTTCCCTCTCTCCCTCTTCTTATAAGGCCTCAATCCTATCATATTAGAACCTCACTGTTATGATATCATTTAACCTTAATCACCTCCTAAAGACTATCTCCAGATACAATCACATTGGGGGGTTAAGGCTTCAACATATGAATTTTGGGGCAATACGATTCAGCCCATAATATTCATTAATAGCCCAAAACTGAAAACAACCCAAATATCCATCAACAGATGAGTGGATCAACAAACTGTGGAATATTTACGTAGTGGAATATTACTCTGCAATAAAAAAGAATGAAAAATTTTGATGGATCTGTTAGAATAAAAACCAAACAGGGAACAGCTTAGAAAATTTGCGGAGGAAACAAAACCAGTTTGGTCATACAAACCAAGTTTAACTTTTCTTGCAAGGCTAATTTGACTTGGGTCATTTCTTGCTTATGCTTCTGGAAATCATAAACAAAAAAAATTGTTTCCCAAGGTTGATATGCAGTAACCACTGACCAATTCCCTATCACTGAAGAAAATTCTAATATTATAGCAAATCGTTGTGAAGAATAAACAGTCACCACTTTCTTACTGTATAAACTGCTTTATAACTATATACCCCTGAGCTTCATTCCATGTTTTGATCTGAGTGCTCCTTGTTTACCAATTATTTTCTTGGTGTGTGCACAATAAGATTTTACTAGGGGCACCTGGGTAGCTCAGTTGGTTAAGCCGCCAACTGCGGCTCAGTTCATGATCTTTTGGTTCTTGAATTCAAGCCCCATATCAGGCTCTGTACTGACAGCTCAGAGCCTGGAGCCTGCTTCAGATTCTGTGTCTCCCTCTCTTTCTGCCTCTCTCTCTCTCTCTCTCTCTCTCTCTCAAAAATAAATAAACATTACATTTTTTAAAAATAACGTTTTACGGGGCGCCTGGGTGGCTCAGTCGGTTGGGCGGCTGACTTCGGCTCAGGTCATGATCTCATGGTCCGTGAGTTCGAGCCCCGCGTCGGGCTCTGTGCTGACAGCTCGGAGCCTGGAGCCTGTTTCAGATTCTGTGTCTCCCTCTCTCTGACCCTCCCCCGTTCATGCTCTGTCTCTCCCTGTCTCAAAAATAAATAAACGTTAAAAAAATTAAAAAAAAATAAAGTTTTACTAATTACTACTTTCATGATTGGTTTTACTTGTTATTTCTGAACTTAAAAAATTAATGTTTATTTATTTTTGAGAGAGAGACAGTGAAAGAGAGAGAGTGCAAGTGGGGGAAGGGCAGAGAGAGGGGGACAGAGGATCCCAAGCAGGCTCTGCACTGACATCAGTGAGCCCAATGCAGAGCTCCAACTCACCAACCAGGAGATCATGACCTGAACTGAAGTCGGATGCTCAACTGACTGAGCCGCCCAGGTGCCTCTATTTCTGCACTTTTGAAATATCTCAAAATAACCCAGCTAAGTGAAAGAAGCCAGATATACTCCCAAAAAAGAGTACATATTATTTCATTATATAGAAATCTAGATTCCAGTTATATGTGGAATCTAAAAAACAAAACAAAACAAATGAACAAACACAAAAAGCAGAAACAGACCCATAAAAACAGAGAACAAGCTGGTGGTTGCTTGAGGGGATGGGGTGGGGGGATGGGCAAAATAGGCGAAGGGCAGTGGAAGATACAGGCTTCCAGTTATGGAACAAAGTCATGGGGTGAAAGGTACAGCATAGGGAATACAGTCAATGGTGTTGTAATAGTGTTCTATGGTGACAGATGGTTGCTACTCTTGTGGTAAGCAATCACTATGTTGTATACCTGAAACTAATGGAATATTGTATGTCAGCTATTCTTTAATTTAAAAAAATCTAGGGCTGCCTGGGTGCTTCCATCAGTCAAGCATTTGACTTTTGATATCAGCTCAGGTCTTGATCTCAGGGTAATGAGTTCAAGTCCCACATTGGGCTCCATGCTGTACACGAAGCCTACTTAAAAAGAAAAAAAAAAATAAAGAAAAATCTAGAAAAAATGCAAACTGATGTACAGCGATAGAATAAATCAGTGTCTGGCAAGAGCAGGACACAGGAAAGAGAATTACTAGGCAGCAAGAGATAACTTTTGGCAGTGAGGATTATGTTTACTATCTTGATTGTAATAGTATCAGAGATGTAAACATAGTTAAAAACTAATCACATTTTGTCAGTTAAACCTCAATCCACTAAAAAAAGAAAAAAAAGGTTTGATTAAATTGTTGAGAATTGGGTGGGGCTATGAGAAGAATTGACTTAAATCCATGAATGAGATGAGGTGAAAAGGGGCAATAGGTTTATATTCATGAGTGGACAAGGCTAGGAAAAGCATTGGTTTAAACCACATTGAAGCAGGACTGAGAAGGGGTTTGGCTCTGTCAACTCTGATTGATTAGGAGTGCCTGGGTGGCTCAGTCGGTTAAGCATCTGACTTCTGCTCAGGTCATGACCTCATGGTTCCTGGGTTCGAGTCCCACATCGGGTGAGCTGATGAGCCCTCCCTCTCTCTCTCTCTCTCTCTCAAAAAAAATCAATTTTGATTAAAGATAAGCACCAGGACTGCTACCACATAGCTTAGCTGGACACAATGCAGGTGATTTGGAAGCTTTATTCCTAATCCCTTGAAAATGTTACAATGCACATCTCATTACCCTCACTTCCCAGAGGGGTAAACTGAGGCTCTGGATGAAGCAGTCACTAGGGTTCCACCTTGTGTAACTAGGGTCAGCCTTCTGTCTGGATGCCCCCACCCAACAACCCTGCCAACATCCTCAATGACCTAAGAACTGTTGCTTCAACTCAATCTTTGACTGTGTCCCCAGATTTGTGGCCCTGTTGGCTTCAGCTCTCAGTGAACCCCCACTCAACACCCAGGGCCCCTGCCATTACAGTTAATCCCGGAGGCCTCCATGGACACCTATTCTTTTTTTAATGTTTACTTATTTATTTTGATTAGGGGAGGGGCAGAGAGAAGGACAGACAGAATCTCAAGCAGACTCTGTACCATCAGCCCAGAGCTGGACGCCAGGCTCAAACTCCCGAACCGTGAGATCATGACCTGGATGCCCCTAGACATCCCATTCTTTCCCACAGTCACCCAAAACTGAGCAACTCCTACTCTGGAAGCTTTTCTCATTTCTAGACCCTGGAACCCCCATCCACTTGGCAAGTTCCATGACCCATTTCCAAAGCATTGAGGCTGTCAATGCCTGAAAGCCTCCCC
>NW_024420586.1:25540072-25551236 GCF_014898765.1 Herpailurus yagouaroundi
CCTTACAAGAGTGCACAATCCCTGAAAAACCTCCTGTCCACCAATCCACACAGCCTGAAGCTCTCTTTTTGCAGAATGTAATCACCCCTCTACACCAATCACCAGTTCCCAGAGCCATGAGCCCCATATTGAAAGCTGTGCTTTCCATCTTTACTGCTTGAAGTTTCAACTAGAGCAGGGAAAGTCATTCAACAAGGTCCAGTGTATTTCCCCTCAGACAAGGTCAGATCAGAGGTGGGAGGGCCACAACATTCCAGGAGGAAGGAAAGCAGGGACCATTCCGCCCCTCTCACCTATGACACCACAGAGACCCTGAAAGGTGGCCCAGAGAGGCTGCCCGGCCACCCAGAATGAGCATCAGGACACAGTGTGTCCACAGCTTATAGTGAAAGTCACAGAAACAGTGCATGTTGGGGGTAAGCTTCTTGAGACTGGCCGGCTGTAGGGCCCTGGACAGGTGTCTGAGCCCCTGTGCCCCTCAGTTTCTTCCTCCACAAAGTGGTTGTCACAGACTGTCTCTCATTGCACCCCATTCCTCCTTCCACTACAGTAGCACTGTGCCCAAGTGCCCCCCCCCCCCCCCGCCCGCTCTCCCCAGGCCGCCCCCACTTTTAATACCTAAGAGAGGCCTCATTTCTCACCTCTCATTGGCTCGTGTCCCCTCCCAACAGGGGGGCCTTCAAAGCCTCCTCAAGTTCAGGCCCCTACCACCCCTCCACTCTCCAGGGCACCTGCCCTTCCCGGCTTCTTGAGTCTCCCAGCCCTATCATGCTCAGGGCCCCAAACCCTCCCGTGGTACCCAAGTCTCCTCAAGGGCTACCCCCTGCCCAGCTCAACAGACTCTTCCAGTTCCCAAGTAGGTCCTGGCTCAGGCCAACGTTCACTGCAAATGTACCCAGTAACTACCAGGAGCAAAGCTCTGCTGGAGGCTGCAGAGTTCCCTGGTAAACGTGGGTTCCACTTCTGCACCCCCGTGTTTAGTTGTCAGAGCTGGGGCGGGGACCTTAACTTTTCTGGGCCTCGACTTCCCCTTCTCGCTCATGGAATAAAGCCTCTCCTGGGTGGGAAAAGGAGCACAGCCCAGGGTCCTGGGAGAGCAGAGGGGGCGCCTGAGGTAGAGGGAGGCCAAGCGCTCACGCTGCCTCCCACAGCCAGGCCTCCTTGCCTGTCGCCAGGTAGGTGACTGCGCGGGTCAGGTCGCCGGGCACGGGACCAGCCGGCTACAGCGGCGCCCAGGCTCGGGCGGGCCGCCAGGTGAGCGCGCCCAGGAGCTCCAAACGCGTCGCTGGCGGCCGTGCGTCCACCCGACAGACTTCGGGTCATGGAGCCGCACGCGGGGGGCGTCACGGACCCTAGGGGGAGCAGAGGAGGTACGGGAGGGTGAGGAGGGACTGGGCGCGTCCCTGCCACCCCTCGCCCCGCCTGTCTGCTCCTCACCTTTTCCTTCCGACAGGTAGTAAACAAAGCAGCCCAGGCGCCCTAGTGGCGGTGGCGGTGGCGGTGGCGGCGAGCAGGGGGGCCCGGCGACCCGGGCTGGGCTCCAGGTCTCCGACCTGCACCCGTACCCGCACCCGCATCCGCACCGCGGGGCCGTGTACCAGACCCGGGGGCTCTCAGGAGTCTCCGGGGAGTTGTGCCACTGGGGTCTGCCCGGGTCACTGGGGACACCTGGGCCCTCAGGGTCTGTAGTGAATTGCGGGGGTGGGGGCGTTAGGCGGGAAGCCTCTGGGATAAATGGAGGGGCAATTTGGGACTACGTGGGCCATCAGGGTATCTGGATACCTGGCTATCTGGAAGGGGAATCGGGGGTGCCGGGGCCGCAGCGGCGGCCGACCCTGTTCTGTCGGGGCACCTGGAGAAATCGGGGTCCCTCTCGATATCGTGCGGAAAGAGTTTGGAATCTGGGCTTATGAAGGGGCAGTCGGAGACCTCCAGAGATAGTCCCAAGATGTTCGGAAGGGTCCGGGAATAATTCGGCCACATAGCTGTCTCCAGGATTATGGTGGGGGCAGGCGGGGGTCCACCGGCATACTCGCGATGGTCTGGGGGTCGCGGGAATTGAGAGGGGCAGTGGGCGACCTTCGGAACTATCGAGCGAGTGGTCGGGGGGGCTCTGAAGATCTTGAGGGGCATTCTAGGTCTTCGGACGTCGGGGAGCGTGGGTTGGCCGAGGCTCCGGCAGGCGCTGACTTGTTCCTTTCACCCGCGCAGGCCGGGGCCTTTCCCTGCCCGCGGGACCCAGAGCCCGGCAGCTCCTGGCGCGGCTGGACGCGCGCCCCCTGGCGGCCCGAGCTGCGGCCGACGTGGCGGCGCTGGTACGCAGGACGGGCGCCACATTGCGCCTGCGCCCCAAGGCCGGTGCGTGTCGGGGGCGGGGCGGGGCGGGGCCTCTCAGGGGGCGGGGTCTGACTGGAGCCGGATTCTGACGTGGCGGACCCGGGATGGTTGGTTGCTCCCCTGGGTGGGGCCAATGCTCCCCTGGGGGGACTGGTGGGGCGGGGCTCGGAGGGAGCTGCGAGACGGGGGAGTCCTGACGTGATCCTAGAATATTCCTCCAGGAGGTGACACTGGGAAGGTTACTGCAGTAGGTGAATGTTGCATGGCTAGTTGTGAGTGCGGGCCGGATTGGTTATCCCTGTCGGTGGGGCTTTGAATGGCATTTCTGAGAAGGTGGGTCCTGGAGAGCGTTGGGGGCGGGCACTTGGCTAAGGGGCGGTCCTGGAAGGCCACTCTAGGGGGTGGAGCCTACAAGCGCGAAGGGGCGGGACTCGAAATGTCAGGAATGGGTTGAAGTTTATAGGCCAGTTAGAGGGCGGAGCCTGGAAAGTTCAGGAGCCCAATCTTGGAATTGCACCCTCCAGGGAGGGCCTGAGGGTGTTAATATGAGGAGCGAGATCTTCGTGTGTATTAGAGGGCCGTAGGAAAGTCTGGACGCTTATTCTATTAGCTGGGCCCAGATTTATTACTTAAAAAGGCTGGGTCAAGTCAGTTATTCAGGTGTGCTGAGTTCAGTTAAATGAGTGCGTGTGTCTCTCTGCATTCCACAGGCAAGGAAATGAGGTGAGGCTAGAATGTTAAGTCAGGGGGCTGGGGCGCCTGGGTGGCGCAGTCGGTTAGGCGTCCGACTTCAGCCAGGTCACGATCTCGCGGTCCGGGAGTTCGAGCCCCGCGTCAGGCTCTGGGCTGATGGCTCGGAGCCTGGAGCCTGTTTCCGATTCTGTGTCTCCCTCTCTCTCTGCCCTTCCCCCCTTCATGCTCTGTCTCTCTCTGTCCCAAAAATAAAAAAACGTTAAAACATTAAAAAAAAAAAAAAAGAATGTTAAGTCAGGGGGTAGATCCTTGGTGGTTTCCATGGAGTACCCCTCTGATTGCCTTTTTCATCTTCCAGCCATTAGTGTGCTAGATTCTGCCGACATAGAGGTTACAGACAGTCGCCTACCTAATGCCACTTTTGTGGATCACCGGCCCCAGGTACCATTTTGTCCTCTTAAAGAATGCCACCTGTTTTAGACTGGAAATGTATGTACACTTGTGTCTTTACTCCAGCATCACCGGTCAGAGACCTTGGGTACAGGTACCGCACCGCCCCAAGTGATCCAGAATAAGGTACGTTCTACTTCGAAGCCGCTCCAGGCCTCTGGACGGTTCTATGTGGAACTGGTTCGCGGTTCCGCAGGCTTTGGCCTCACATTAAGCGGAGGCCAAGATTCAGCCGGGGATACTCCTCTGGCAGTGCGTGGGCTGCTGAAGGATGGGCCGGCACAGCGCTGTGGTCGCTTGCAGGTAAGGTATAAGACACCCGTCATTAAACAAGGCTAGCCCAATCCTTACCCTTTGTTGGGGTGTTCTCCATCTGTTCTTTTACAACACCCCTTGCCTTGTACTCTTGCAGGCCGGGGACCTCGTGCTCCACATCAACGGAGAGCCAACGCAGGGCCTCACCCATGAGCAGGTGGTGGAGCAGATTCGCGCAGGCGGACCCCGTCTCCGCCTTGTATTAAGCAGGCCCCTTGAAACCCACCCCGGCAAGCCTGAGGGGATGGGAGGGCCTCAGAAAGGAGATGGTGGGTTTCCCAAAGGAGAGGGGTCAGAGATCTGTGAGAGGAAGGAGAGGGTGGCAGAGTGGAGAGGCTGGGGTCCAGGGCATGAAGAGGTGGTGGTCTCAGTGGGCAGGGTCAGAGTTCACTGCCTGTGACGGGTCATGGTATTACCAAAAGCAGGGTTGGGAAGGGCAGGGTCCCAGGATAGGAATAAAAGTAGGTCTTAGAGTGGAGGCTTTTGAGGTACTGGGAGAGGAGTGGGGAGAACGGGTCTGGGGTAAAAGTGGATGTTCGGAAGGAAGAGTTGTGGTCCTCGCATGAGAAGGCAGAATGGGTCTCAGCAGGGAGAGCATGGGATGGTGTAGTGAGGGGGATACAGAGGGTAGGGGGTCTAGTTCCAAAGCTGAGGGATCCATTAGGGAAAAGGTTGGGAGTAGAGGGAGGTGGGTTAAGGAAGGGGAGAGTCTAGGGTACTAGATAGGAGGGGTTTGGCATCTTGAGGTCAAGGTCAGGGTTTGATTTCCTTTGGGGATTGTAGGAAATTATAAGGATTGGGGTCTCTGTCTCCTGCAGCCCCTGGAGCCTCCCTGCCACGCTCCACTATGGGGCTCGGCTCTCAGTTCCCCATCCTATCGCCCAATCTAACCCGCAGTTCTGCCATCCCCAGATCGCAGGCCAGATCCTGGTGGACCAGAGGTGATGAAGTCTCGCAGCGCCAGCGCTTCCCCACGTCAGCACCCGCTATCCCGTACTACGGCCCAAACCCAGGGCAGCCCAGAACCTAGCCCAGAACCTAGCCCAGAGGGGGCAGCCGACTGCCCCGCGGTTCCTCCACCTGAGCGCCGCACAGAGGACCCTGATGACCGAACCCCAGGTTCCCCGGGACCCTGGCTGGTGCCGAGTGAGGAACGGCTCTCGCGGGCCCTAGGGGTCCCAGGGGCTGCGCAGCTTGCTCTCGAGATGGCAGCTGGGAGGCGGAGGCACTGAGCATGTAACAGAGGGTTTAGTGCTCCCTTGGTACAGCCCAACCTGTATCTGGCGTGCCCCGCCGGCCGCACACTAGCATCGCTATCATGGGCGGGGAGAGCTTCCTCTCTGTGTTGTCTCACCCTGCCTCCTGCTGAGCAGCAGACCAGCTCATGCTCCCCTCGAGGTGTCAGTGGTACAGCCCAACCGGACGGGCCAGACCAGCGCTTCTGGTTTCGAGCGGGGGTGGTAATAAAATGGTTCGACCCAGTCTTGACTTGCCAGGTGCTGTAGGCCGGGTGGGGCTCCTGAGTTCACCTGGTAAATGAGGGGGTGGGTCGATCTGGTTTCAAGGAGGGCTTCTTCTTGCAGCCATTGACAAACTTACTTCGTGTTGTTTCACTCGTGCCTCTAGCGGGGTCTGCTTTTGCTGATCCTCAGCCGGGCGTGCTTTCTCCCCACTCGGTTTCTCTTCCCCAACTCTTGCTTCTCTCCGCATTCGTTTCACTTTTGGGGAGGTGTGCAGGGCTCACAGATAATCTTTGCTCGTGGCACGGGGAATGCAGAGGTGGGCCCGTTGTAGCAGGAGTGCACCTATATACCCACAGCTCCAGGCAGGAATCCTCCAGACCCTCAGCTGATGAGCAGATAGCAAGGCTAGAACCTGGGTGGCTTCTTTCGCCAGGAGCCTGTGGTCTCTCACTTCCGGCCTGGTTGACCAGCTTTTGCTGGCACGTAGACTGCCACCCTTAGGGCATTGGTTGGGGCCCTGGAGCCCCCTTTGGGGTGGAGTCGGGAAGGCGTGAGTCAGCGGGCTGGGCTAAAAAAAGGCTGTTAGAACCTTTGAGCCGTGCCCCCCTCTTCCATAGATGGTGAGGAACTGCAGCCAGGCTTGTATGCACACGCCACATGCTGGGCGTTCCGGTCCTGGGAGAGGCCAGAGTTTCCTCCATCCTGGGAGCAGAGCCCCAAAGCCAGGGCTTATATGGCCAGCGGGACTCCAACCGGGATAGCCCCAAAGCCAGCACTGGCTGAAGCCAGAAATGTCCAGTCACCTCCGCTTGTCACCACATCCTGAACACTTGGCCCCATACCCCCAATGAAGGAAGCTGTGGTCAGGCAGGAGTGGGCAACTCCCACCTCTACAGGGAGGGGTTGGAGAGGGGCGACAAATTGAAAGACCAGAGGTGAGTTTCCAGAGTGACACTGAGAGGAGAGAAGGACTGCAAATGCAGGCTGGGAGCCAGGGTATAAAGAGGTGACCCCTTGAATGGTTAGCACTGTGGACATTGTGGGAGAGTGTGCTGGGGCTTCCAGCTACCCTTGACTCAGAGCCTGGTGGAGGTGTGGCTCTATGGAAGTCAGGAGCCCCAGTCCTATAAACACAGTCACACCCAGGAGACTAATAATAGTAACCCAGCCACCACCATTTACTTAGCCTTGCCCCCCCCCCCCCCCCGCTTTACTTGCACTATCTATTTTCATCTACTTACTCCTCTACTCAACAATCCTGTTATGTCCATTTCAAGGGGGAGGGAAGTGAGCCCAGACAGTATAAATGACTTGAGGGAGGGTGTTGAAGCAAGATTTAATCAAAGCCAGAATGGGGTACCTGGATGGCTCAGTAGGTGAAGTATGCAACTCTTGATCTGGGGGTTTTATTCAGCCCAGCCCGCTGACTCACGCCTGTGAGTTTGAGCCCTATGTTGGGTGTAGAGATTACTTTTAAAAAATCTTAAAAAAAAAAATCTTTTTGGGGGCACCTGGGTGGCTCAGTTGGTTAAGCATCCGACTTCGGCTCAGGTCATGTTCTCATAGTTGGTGAGTTCAAGCCCTGGATAAGGCTCTCTGCTGTCATCAGGGAGCCCGCTTTGGATCTTTTGTACCCCCCTCCCCTGCCCTTCCCCTGCTTGCTCTCTCTCTTGCTCTCAAAAACAAACATTAAAAAATCTTTTTTTTTTTTTTGAGAGAGAAAAAAAAGAGTGCAAGTGGGAGAGAGGGAGAGAGAGAATCTTAAGCAGGCTCCATGAGCTCATGGAGATCATGGAGATCCATGAGATCAACCGTGGGATCAGGACCTGAGCCAAAAATTAAGAGTCAGACACTTGACTGACTGAGCCACCCAGGTGCCCCCTAAAAAATCTTAATCAAGGCCAGATTCCCAAGCCTGTCCTCTTAATCTCACCTGCATCTGACAAAATAATTGCACTAGGGAGACGCTGGTGGAATGAAAAACATAAAGATTTCTAACCTTGTGTAGATTTATGTCAGAAAAGAAAAGACAAGAAAATGAATAAATAAAGGATAGCTTCAGAGCCCAGAATCATAAAAATAGCAAAAGGAGGTTATGTTGGTGGAGGTGATGATGGTGGGCTGCTGGTCTCTTTGGAGACATAACATTTGAGCTGGGACCTGAATGACCAGAAGCCAAATGTATGAAGAGCTTGAGGAAGGGCATTGACAGCCATGGGAACAGCAAGTGCAAAGGCCCTGAGGTGGAGCAGAGTTTGTTTTGTTCTAGAATCTCAGACATGTCCTCACAAAGTTGAAAGCACACACTCAGGGGTGGGAGAAATGTGCTTCATTCCTTCCACCACCCAACCACTCTCAGCAATTTGGGCTGACAGAGGGGTGCCCCTTCCTTGGTTTTGAGGGGCCCCAGGTTGGGGGTACAGGCAGGTCCTTGTGTTGAACTGTCCTGGCCTTCCAGCCACAACTCTTCCCTCCTAAAATGAGGTGAGAATAAAACCAAGTCCAGTCTGGATAGTGTGATCCTCAGCACATCTCCATGGATATCCAGATTCCTGTGACCAGGTGCATGTCTCAGATGCAGAAATCAAGGCTGAGTCAGGAGAAATTGCTCACTTAGGATGACACACTTCAAATGTCATCAGCATTGTCACCCAGACTGGCACCCCAGGAGCCTTCCTCTCATCTTGTCAAACTTCCAGCAATAAAGAAATCCATGCTCCTTCCCCATTCCTCATCAAGGGCTGTGCTGGTGGCTGCTCTCCTTAGAACCAGGAAATGGAGGCCCAGCACTTAGGGCCAGGGCTTCCCTAGGATTGCAGAACAGAGAATCAGACCCTGGGCTGTGACACTGTTAATAATATCTGTCCCGATTTACTGAGCAGCTTGATGCTCACCAAGCCCTGTTCTCTTTTAGCCGGTGCGCTAGCACAGTCTCATTTCCATCACTGCTAAGAGGTTTATTCCACCAACCATGATCTTTTATCCGAAATTCCGAAGTCCAAAAAGCACATGTTGGGAACCATTTGGTTACAAAACCTGACCTGACTTAATGAGGCACAATTTTCAGTTCTGACTTATCCCACTTACTGTAAACGACATCCACACCTTTTCTTGAAGAAATATTAAGGTGTTTTTTTTTTTTTTAACGGAGCAGCCTCAAACCTCGCTGAGAGTGTCAAGAAACACAACTAAGATCCGAAATATTCAGAATTCTGGAAACACACATGGGTTTAACCATGCCCTCAGTCATTTTTACAGCTAAGGAAACGGAGTCATACCTCCCCCTCCCCTCCTCCCACCAAAACCAGATCCCCGCGGTTCCGAATTGAGTCAGCACCGAAAGCATTCCTATTCTGAAAGCGCGAAAGGTCTCGCCATTACCGCCATTACCACACTTGGTACCCCGCACTGCCAAGCCTCAAAGGCTGGCGCCTCTGGAGGTGGGGCGCCCTGGGGGCTATGAGCCAGGCGGGGAGTATCCTTGGCAGGCGGGGCAAAGGGGCTTCCGGGGCGGCAGCCACCTGGCCCGGCCCCCTCCGGCCCCGCCCGCTTCTGCTCTGCGAGGTGATTCACTCCCTCCTTCGCCTCGGGGGCCCCCTTCCCGTCCAGACGGCGGGCAAGACGGCAGGGTGTGCAGCGTCCCCCAATCCACGGGCAAGCAAGTAGATACTCTGCGCCCCTAGGGACT
Source organism: Herpailurus yagouaroundi (assembly GCF_014898765.1). Classification (NCBI taxonomy): domain Eukaryota; kingdom Metazoa; phylum Chordata; class Mammalia; order Carnivora; family Felidae; genus Herpailurus; species Herpailurus yagouaroundi. Next base: position 25,549,019 of record NW_024420586.1, read on the forward strand.
CCAGCGCACCCCATGGCGGATTCCGAGCGCCTGTCGGCTCCCGGCTGCTGGGCCGCCTGCACCAACTTTTCGCGCACCCGAAAAGGAATTCTCCTGTTGGCTGAGATTGTGAGCGTCCCGGGATAGGCGGGTGGGCAAAGGCAGGGTGGGGTGGCTGGACCACGCGTAGCCCGGCGACCCCAGGTGAGGCAGACGTGGGCCCGGAGGCGCTCCCCAGTGAGGCGAGGGTGGGTGACTTAGTGGCAGAGGCCCGAAACTGGGGGCTCGGGGCGAGTCCGTGGGGTTTGGAGAAGGTGGTCAGGAGCTGCTGGGCCACGGGGTGACGCAAGGGGTCCCTAGAGCATATGTGGGGCCCTGTGGAGGGAGACCGCGTGGACACATCGGTGGGCTCAACCGAGGGATCCTAGGGGGCTGGGAGGTGGGGGGCCTCCCGTGGCAGGGCGTGGCGCGGCCTGGGCACAGGCGGGCGGGCTGGCCGGGAGCCCAGGGGCGGGGCCTGTTGGGGTGGGGCCCTGAGAGCTGGTCCTTTGGGGTAGGGCGGTCCGCCTTTTACCAGTTCTTCCTCACCCTTCTGTGGTCGGGTAGGAGGTCCTTAGCTATTACGGCCGCTCAGGAGCCGGGGTTTCCTACCTCCCTCAAAGTGGGCGCCGCCTTTGATTCACTTGTAAAAGGGGTGCGACGCCTTTAACACAGCCCTGCCCCTCCGGTGTCATTCTCACCGCTTCCCAAAAGGGTTGCCGAGGGAGCCGCAGGTCCCGCCCCTGTCAAGGCCCTGAAGCTGGCGCCAGCAGTACTCACAAAACACCTGGCTGCACCACTCCCAGCAGCCCGCCCCTGTGCTGGAAGGGAAAAGGGGCGAAATTGAGGCACCCAACGCTACCCCTTACTAGCTAGGTGACCCTGGGCAAGTCACTTAACCTTTCTGGAGCTCACTTTTCTCACCTGTAAAATAAAGATACTAATAGTACCCAGCTCATTAGGTTGTCGTGATAATTAAGTAAATTAATATTTGTACAGCTCTTAGAAGAAGAACCTTTGAGACACAATGAGCACACAATAAATATGTAGCGATTATTATTTGTCATCTTTCCAGTCCTGGTAGGCATCTGAGTTTGAGACCTTCAGTTTCAATCAATCCCCTCAGCCCTGATGGGCCCTGATCATAGGCCCCCTTTCCCCTGTCATCCTTCCAGATATTTTGCCTGGTGATTCTGATCTGCTTCAGTGCGTCCACACCGGGATACTCCTCCCTGTCGGTGGTTGAAATGATCCTTGCTACTATCTTCTTTGTCATCTACATGTGTGACCTGCACACTAAGATACAGATCATCAACTGGCCTTGGAGTGTGAGAAAGGGGCTGAAAATGGCGTGGTTAGGGAGGGACCTGGGCAGGTGGGCTGGTCCCAGTAACTCTGGATGCTGACTTCCCTCTTCTCTTTACACCTCACAGGATTTCTTCCGAACCCTCATAGCGGCCATCCTCTACCTGATCACCTCCATTGTTGTCCTGGTTGAGAGAGGAAATGCCTCCAAAATCATCGCAGGGGTAAAAGCTGCAGGGGCAGCTCTAAAGTAAAGAGAGAGGGGTTTGAGAATCCAGGGGCCATTTCTGCCGCTGTTTTTGCTAGAAAGCGTGTGACCCCTGGCAGGCCACACTTGTCCTCAGAGCCTACAGGAAAGTCTGGCCAGGCCCTGGTTTTCCTCCCAAGATCACCATTTGCTGTGAGAGGCCATACTTTGTCCAACACAGGGACCTTTGTGGGAAGAGCAAAGAGGAGGCCCCTTTGTCAATACATTAGACTATCATCTGCTAGAACTTTGTCTCAAATGTACAGTGTGAATGGTGCCACCAACATGTGGGGCCACCATGTGGTTTCCCTGTGTTGGGATGGTCTAGGAGGAGGGAGGGTAGGGTAGATTCCAGTCTCCTGGTCTTTCCCTGGGGCTCTCTGGCTTCCTGATCTGGGTTTTAGTCACCATCCCTGTGTTGGGCAGTCATTGGAGGTGGTGGACAAAGAAGCAAAAGCCTGAGTAGGCTGACCAACCTAATCCAACCTCACTTACTCCCATCTCCGCCCTCAGGTACTGGGCCTAATTGTCTCATGCCTCTTTGGCTATGATGCTTACATCACTTTCCCCTTGCGGCAGCAAAGACATACAGCAGCCCCTACTGGTAAGTGTGTGTGTGTGTGTGTGTGTGTGTGTGTGTGTGTGTGT
>NW_024420586.1:25551336-25571539 GCF_014898765.1 Herpailurus yagouaroundi
GTGTGTGTGTGTGTGTGTGTGTGTGTGTGTGTGTGTGTGTGTGTCTCGGGGGGGAGTGTTGCTTAGGGGGCTGAGGAGAGAAGGAAAGGGGTCTCCCAAGGGCATGAATGCCCCTTATTGGTACTGATGGCTTTAGTGCCAGTAAGTACCATAAGCTTCAGTATTCTTGTCTGTAAATAGGTGTATGAATCCAGCCAATGCTTTCCTCTCTTTTCCTCACTTGCAGACCCTGCAGATGGCCCGGTGTAGGTGAACTCCCTTCATTTCTCTCTGCAACCTGCAAATAACACTTCCATGGAAATAACTCCCTCCTGCTCCTACAGCACTCCCAGCCAACTCCCAGTCCCTTATTTGAAGTAAAAGTGCCTTTATCGGGAGAATCTATTTTCCTACCTGCCAATCCCTCCTGGGTGTGGCCATTTTTATGGGTGTGCCTATGTCCCCCTTCCTTCTGCAGTATCCAAAAGGAGACACCTGTTCTGCCTGGACTACGGACCCACTTAAGCCACAAAATGAGGGAGGAGGGAGCCTCAGATTTGAGATTTTAGGTCCCAGGTCGTGACCCACACCAAAAAAAACTCCTCAGTGTGGGTGGTTCTGTGGAGGGATAAATAAAGAGATTGTTAGAACATATGGTAATGAATAAATTAATCCTTTGATCAAATGTGGATAAATCTCAAGCATCAGGAGGGGCAAAATTGGGGAGGAGGACAGCTGGAGCAAGGAGGTAAAGAAGCCACACCTGTTTTACAACAAATATTAAATTACTCCATTAACAAAAAACAGATGAAGGAGGAAGGGGATTTATGATTTAGGTTGGGGGATGGGATCATCTACTTGGACTTGAGAATGGAGCCCTCCAGGACTACACTGCCTTCAAGCCACGATGCAGTTCTTGTCTCTGGCCTGGCGAGGCATCCCTGGGCGCGAGTTCCCGGAGAGCTGTGGAGATGGGGATTTAGGGGTTCCAGTTGCATTGTCCTGAGCAGGCCGGGGCCTGCACAGATGCGGGGGCAGCGGGATGCGTTCCCCTAGGAAGAAGCCATCCTCCTCTGAGGACTCAGAACTGGGGCTAGAAGGTGAGCTGGAACAAGATCCTGAGTCCGATCTTGATCCCAAGTCACATTGGTGGTGGCGATATCTGCCAGATTGGCGGCGGTGATAGTGGTGGTTGTGGTGGTGGTGGTGGTGGTGGCGGTGGCGACGACGGGTGGGGGCCCTGGGTGGGGGACTGCGTGGCCTGCGACGCTGGGCTGGGGGCGCACTCAGGGTCCGCCGCGGGCCTCCCTCGGACACCAGAGGGTCACGGAAGCTGACACGAGGGGTGCTCTGGCGACCAAAGGCACCATCTTCCGGGCTCGGGTCTGGCTGTCTGGGGGGTCCTGGGGGTGGCTCGGGGGGACTGCGGAGCCCCAGCTCTGGCATGGAGTGGCGGTGGGGGGCCCCTCTCAGAAAGCGGGCTGGCTCCTCAGGGCCTGTAACTGAAAAGAGAGATGGAGCAACTCCCTGTTATCTCCCCCCGCCCCCAACCACCCAGGGGAGGCCTGTGGAAAGGCTTTCTCTGCTTTCCCCCATCGGGACTGGGAAGTGGGGACAGGGGTCGGAGAGGGGCAGCAAGGTGGGGAATTGGGGCAATATGAGGCCTAGGGCAGGCTATGGGTGGAGGGAATGGGAGCTAGGCTTCTGATAGAAGGGGCGTGGCATGGGCTAAAGCCGACCAAATTTGCCTTAGGATAGGGGCGGGGCCTGGGCGTGGAGGGTGGAGGGTCGAGGGTTTGGAAGGAAGGAGGAACACTCGGGCTCAAGCAGGAACAAGTTGAGGCTAGGGGACTGGCCTTGTAACTGAGCGGGGAGGAACCAGAGTTCACGAGGGGGTGTAGTTTGGGCTGGAGACGAGACCTAGTTTGGGGATGGAACAAGGGTTGAGATGGGGGCGGTGCCGGGGATGCCCCCGGTGAAGGGCCTGGGTGAATCGAGCTCAGGGGGCCAGGGTTGAGGCGGAGGGACGAGTAGAGGCTGGGCGTGGCTCTAGAGGCTGGGCGTGGCTCGAGGGTTAGCTCACCAGGCTCCGGCTCCGTGCTGGTGCCTTTGGTGGAGGTCTCGGACGCCTCCTCCGCAGCAGAGAAAGAGGCCGTGGATGCTGCAAGAGGCGCGGGGACCGTGCCCGCGCTCCAGCTACGGCGGCCGGACCCAGAAGCCGTGGGCTCCGACCCCAGGCTGCAGGCTCTCGAGCAGAAGATTAGGCCGCGGCGTGGCAGGAAGGGGCGGCCCAGCAGGGCTCGCCCGCAGCGACTACAGCAGAAGCAGCGGTCTGAGGCGTGCCAGTGCTGGCCCTCATAAGCCATCTGCCCCTGGTCCAGGCCTGCAGAGACCGAAGAAGGGGGAAGCTGAGGCAGGGTCATCAGGCATATCCCCACCCGTTCTGAATGGGCCCTTCTTGGGAAGAGGCAGGGAATCTGAGGCAGGGTGTCCCAAGACTCCCTCCTTCCCCCAACTCTTCAGAATGGGGCTCTTCTCTGGAGAAAGCGGGAAACCCGAGCTTTGGGCTTTTCCCTGAGTTTCGTCATCCCTTCTTTTCTGGAAACTGTTTCCTCCTTCCCTTTCTTTCCTAGGGTGCTCCCTCCCAGAGTTGGGGCTTGGCATTGGACTCTAAGATGTGGGTCAGGCTTCAACTTTAAGAAGTGGCTTCTGGTGCATGGAGTGCAGAAGGCAGACCTGATGAAAAGACCAGGGTGGTGGGAACAGGGCTTAGAAGGTAGGGCGGGGCCTTGGTAGGAAAGGAGTGGGTCTTAGATGGTAGGGTGTGGTTTAGAAGGTAGGAGGAATCTTTACAGAATAGGGCACAGCTTGGGGGAGTTGGGCTTTGGATGAGGGACTAAAGGAGGGGGGAGGGGCTGGGAATTAGAGGGAACTCTGGAAGTGGGCCTAGATGTGTCCTGGTGCCTAGTGTTGTGCAGGTGGGGTTTAGAAAGTACGGCATAACGGGGGATACCGGTGAGAGATTTGCAGTGAAGGGTATAGGGCTTTGGTCCTGGCACTAGACTGAAAGCATGGAATATTAACGGAGGATCCTGCTGGGGTGGTGCTGTGGCCCAGCTGTCCATCTGTCCCCTTGTTCAATGTCACGTTCACCCACCAATGTGCTCCCCACAGCCATCACAGTACTCCGCGTGGCGGGCCTCGTAGCAGGCACAGCAGTGGGGGCGGCTCTGACGCATGACGTAGCGCTGCCCTCCTAGCGATGCTTCACATTCAAAGCAGCAGAAGTGACCCATGTGCCAGTGCCGGCCCTCAGCCTCGGTGCACTCAGGGGAGAAGATGATCTGGGGGGGGGAACACAGGCCACCTTGGCCATCAGAGGGGCCTGCCCGTGGCCCTGCCCACTCTCCACTCCCACCCCTGGGTAGAGAGGCACGAACCTCATCACAGGCTTGGCAGCGCGGGCGCAGGCGTTCAGCATGGTGACGACCACAGTAGACTTTGCCAGCATGATAGAAGTAGATGAGGTCCACCAGCAGCTCCCGGCACGTGGAGCACACAAAACACTGTGGGTGCCAGCAGGCACCCAGGCCTGCCCTGCTGGCAAACACTGCGATGTCCCCACCTCCAATCTGCTTCCCACACTGCCAAATGACAGATAGACACTGCCACCAAGATGGTCAGATGGATGGGGTCAGCCAAGTCATGCAGGTCGCACTTGGGCCATCCCCATGGCAGACCTCTGTGACTGGTTCCACCAGTGGGGTAACTTTGAAACAGGTCCTGCCTACAGGGGAGGGTACCTTAGAGACTGACCCTGCTCCTGGGGGAAACCATAGAGACAGGCCCTTCTAATCATGGGTGGCCTTAAAGGCAAATCTTGGTTTTAGGGAGCTGGGGAAATCAAAGAGATAGGCCTGGCCCAGTGGGGGAAACTTAGTGACAAACCTCACTTTAGATCCTAACAGTAGGATTTAGGGTCAGGCTCTACCTACCAGGAGGGGCCTTGAAGATAAATTTGACCCACCACTGGGCCCTACAGACAGGTCCTGCTACTGGGGGTCAGTTCTTAAGGACATGTTGCAACCACAAGAGGACCAGAGAGTCAGCCCACACCTCACATCCACTGCGTGGAGGGAACTAATAGAGAAGGTCCACTAGAGCCTCCTGAGAGACAGACCACACTCAACAGTGAGATGGGAGGAACAGGCCCTGTCCACCAGGGGGTCCTACAGACAGACCTTGCTGGCCAGGGAGGTGGCAAGGGATGGTCCATGCCTAACAGTGGGATAGGAGGAAAAGACCCCATCCACCAGAGGGGACATTAGAGACAGACCACTAGGGCTTAAGTGGCAGGCCTCATCTTACCAGGGCCTGGAACAAAGGCACTACTCACTCACCCAGGCCCTCCCTTACTCACCTCCTCACAGATGGCTCCAGTGATGGTCACAGGGAAGATGCGCACAGTGCCGCGCCCCAGATTCTCTCGTTTCCGCTGCTGGCTGAAGGCTCTGAGCTCTTTCTTCTCTTCCTCTTCCAGTGCTGTGCAGTACTGTGCCTGGGGTAGGAAGGTCTTCCAGGCACCTCCCACGATGCCTGCCCCTCCCCACCTTCCAGAATTCATCCCAGCTCAGAGTTCACTTCTAGGTCTTGCTATAGATGTTACTTCCTGCCTGAAGTTCCCACCCCTTACCTCTTCTCCCGAGGCTCAGCTGTGGTTTTGCCAAGGAATGTCCTGATTGTCCCTGTCTGTCCAGACCTCAGATCAGCTTACCTTTCCTCCTCTGACCCTGTCCATTTCTTTTTTAAAAAATGTTTTATTTATTTATTTTGAGAGAGACAGAGACAGTGTGAGCAGGGAAGGGATAGAGAGACAGGGAGAGAGGGAGAGAGAGAGAGAATCCCAGGCAGGCTTCGCAGTGTCAGCGCAGAGCCCAACACGGGGCTGGAACTCACAAAATTGTGAGATCATGACCTGAGTCGAAGTTGGATGCTTAACCGGCTGAGCCACCCAGGTGCCCCTGGCCCTGTCCATTTCTTTCTAGCTGCTTAGCATTTGCTCAGGCTGTGCCCCCCACCCCCACCCCGACCTGGCATGCCCTTCCTGTCTTTTCTCTCCTCACCTCACTGTCGTGTGGGGGCAGCTGGTGCAGCAGCTGCTTGATCCTGTATTTCTCCCCGGGACTGTTGACATAGGGGACCTTGTCCTCTGGGAGGCAGCTGAAAAACTGGTATACCTGGGAGGACACGGGGAATGGGAGACAATGATTGAGACTAGGGGTGAGTTGTGATACAGTGAGATGGTGGGACCCTACTTCTTTGAGAAAATTAAAGTCATCACAAGGGAATGTCTGGTGACACTCTCCATCTCCCCTTCCTACAGTCTGGATCATTTCCATCACCCCCCAAATACACTGTAAGTTCTTTCAGGTCTTGACCCCACTTTCCTTTCCACCATTCTCTTTCCTTTTACAGCTGTTGGGTGCATTCACTGTGTCCACTTCCTCTCCTCCCATTGTCTCCAGACCCGACCTCAGTCAGGCTTCCCCACCTCTTCCATCCCTGCCCCTCTTCCAAAGCTGTTCCTGTCATGGTCATTGACAAGGTGCACACCATTAAAATCATTGTTCAGGTCTCAGGCCCTATAACAACTGGACTCTTCAGTAGCACTGGACACAGTTGATCGCTCCCTTATCCTGGAAACACTTTGTTCCCTTGGCTTCTAGAACACCACACTGTCTTGGGTTTCCTCTACCTTATTGGCTGATCCTTCTCTGTCTCCCTTTTGGTTCCTCCTCAAATAGCTGAGCCCCAAATGTGGGAGGGTTCTCAGGCTCATCCTTGGGTTTCTTGACTCTCTCTACATTCAGTCCCTTGGGAATCATGTCCAACCTCATGGCTATGAATACCACGTCATGGCTAATGCCTCACAAATGCATACCTCCAGCCCTGTGACTTCTCCCCTGAGATCCCCGCAACATGGCCACTCAAACCTTTAACAGGCATCTCAAACTCCAGATGGCCAAACCCAAATTTATGTTCTTACTCCTCAACTTGCTCCGGCCTTGGCCGGTCCCACATCAGTTAATCCATCCATCCTTGAGGTCATTTTTGACTCCTCTCGCTCACATATTCACAAGCAAATCCTCTTAGCTCTGCTTGTGAAACATCTGCAATCTGATCACCACTTGCTACTTATACTGCCAACATTGTCATCAGTCACAGGACTACTCCAGTAGCCTCTCCCTCACTGCACCCCCCCCCCCGCTTCCAGCCTTACTCCTTGTTTGTTCTACACGCAGCAGTCAGAGGGATCCTGCTAATCCTAAAACAAACCACATCCCTTTCTGCTCACAACACTTTCGTGGCTTCCCCCTCACTCAGAGTAGAGGTCCAAGTCTTCTCCATGACCCCCCTCTACCTCTTGGACTTCACCTCCCCCCACTTTCCCAGTCACTCACTGTTCTAGCTACACTTGTCTCCCCACTGTTCCTCACACGTGCCAAGAATGCTGCTGCCTCAGGGCCTTTGCATCAACTCTTCCTTTTGCCTGGATAGCTCTACCCTTGGGTATCTGCATGGCTTACTTCTTTACCTCCTTCAGGAAGCCCAAACATCATATTCTCACAGAGGTTGACTTGGGCACCCTATTTACAGTTCTAACTTTCTCTCTACTCCTTCCCTGCTTTTTTTATTGCATAGTCCTTACACCATCTGACATATTTTTATAGGTTTGTTTATATTGGCTGTTGTTCACTTTAGGAATCTAACTTCCATGTGGGTGGATGTATTTTTTTGTGTGTTTTGTTCACTGCTGTGTCCTCAGTGCTTAGAACAGTGTCTGGGATGCAGTAGGTGTTCAATAACTATTTGTTGAATGAATTAATTAATGTGATGTGGTGAATGAAGTGCTGGGATAAGACCTGAGTTAAGAGATAGAATAGGAGTGGGGTGAACATGCCCTAATTAACCCACTCAATGATCACTCAGGGTTCCCTGAGAATTGTGGGGGGCCGACCACTGTGAGATTACATAGGGGTCAGAAGGATACATGCAATTTGACCACACACCCTAGTGTGGTCCCACAAATAGGTTTGTATATGTGTGTGCCTGCATGTGTGTGCATCCACTGGAGAACAGGAGCAGGTGGCAGCCTCTGGTCACCTGCTCTGGCTTGAGACCAGGGGGCACCCAGGCATACTCCTCCGAGGCACAGCCAGAGTCATCATCGGAGATGGAGTGGTGCTGGAAGTCTGAGATTAGCCGACACATGATGCGTTCCAGATCCACAGGCACCATGTGCACAGCATGCTCTTCCCTCGGGCATTTGCAGTGCTGACAGATCTTTCTGAGGGAGAGGCAAGGGTGTCAATTACTAAGGCGTAGTAGCTCACTTGGACCCTTTGGCAGCCCCAAGGAAGTACAAATAAGGGGCAGGGACATACAGATTATCGTCACCCAAGGACTCTAAGCCAGGACAGGGCTCTGGGCCCAGGGGTGGGACTGCTGTGGGTGAGAGAGGAGCAGAGGGAGTGGCTGTGAACTGCAGGTGGGGCTGTGGCCCCTGACTATCATCTCTGGGACTCGGTCAGACTGTCCTGGCAGTGGGCCTGAATAAAGGTGGGGCTCTGAGTCTGAGATTGGAGTTACATATTCAGAGGTTTCTTTCCAGGACTGGCTTTGGATATTGTGGGGGAACTTTTCCTAGAGGCAGGCTCTAGCCTGTGCTGGGTCTGAACTTGTGGGCGGGTGGGGGCTCTGAGCCTGTGGGTAGGGCCTGAGTGTGCCGGCTGTGGGTTCTGAGGGATTTCACGAGACGTTTTGGGTACAGGGCTCCAGGTGGAGGATAGGACACTGGGTCTGGGAGAAAAGTTCTGAGTCTGAGAAGGGCTGGATGTCAGTGGATGCTGCTCAGCCCCTGGGACTGAGGACTTCCCTAGGGATGGACTGGCAGCCAGGCGAGAACACTTCTGGGGGGCGGGGCTATGTAGTGGGTGGAGTTTTCCTGGGAACTGGACAATTGGGAATGAGTCAGGGGGTGGGGCCCTGAGTCTGAGTGTAAGGCTATCGCCCCAACTGAGCTGCTTCCATGGACTAAGCTCAAGCCTACGGGTGTGGCCCGAGCTTCTGGGGGTTCCCCTGAGGACGGGGCCCTGACAAAGACAAGGCCCTCAGATGGTCACCTACCTCCAGCCGTGCAGCAGGAAGCCGGGGCACTGTTCCCTGCAGGAGTTGCAGGGCTGGCCGCGGTCTGGGTCCTCCGCCTCTGGAGGCTGAAGTGGGTGAGGGCAGACGCGGTACCAGACGAGGTGCGGGGGCGGGGAGAGAGAAGTCAACGCCCGCCTCTCCACTCCCAGGCCCGCGACCGCACGCCAGGGCCTGTCCCACCAGGGCAGCGGTGGGCAGGCTGGGACAGCGCCGGGAGTGCAGGAGAGGAGGACACAACTGAGGTAGAGGCGGGGAAGTTGAGGCCACCTTCCTATATACCCCTTTTCAGGGAATTCCCTTCCCCCTCACCCAGCCTTGGACACCTCCCACCAGCCTCTGACTCCTCCAGGCCTCAAACACCTCCCCCAGAACTCAGAACACTCTCCACACCAGAGCACCGAGACTCTAATCCGGGTGTCCCTCCCAGGCCTCATCTTGGCCCCTTCTCCATCCAGGAGGCCAGCAGCACTCCAATTCCACAGGGTAGGAGTCTGAGGCCCCATCCTCACTTGGGATCCCCACATGAACCCTGTCCCTCTTTTCCGAAGCCCTTCCCCCAAACCCTGGCTTCCCCCCTTTCATACCTAAGGAACTGGATCAGGATCTCAGGAGGCCCATGATCCATTCAATAATCCCCACCCCAAGAAGTCTTGGCCTTTGGTCCTTTGGACCACCAAACCCAGACCCCACTTAAAGACCCCCTCCAAAGGAAGAGCAGCCCCACTATCTAGGAGGTCAAAAAGCTCCTGGCTCAGGTAGAAGCCTAGAAGCCCTCTAACTCCAAATCCCAATCCCTGGACCCTTAGTATTTAGGCACCTCAGGAGTGTAGGACCTCACCCCTAAGATCACTTTCTGCCAAGGTACAAGATTCCCTCAGATGCTCAGGAGGTCCTTACTCAATTCAGGACTCCATGATCCAGTCTTTTGGCCCTCAGAATCCCCTCCCAGAATTCACACGAGAGGACCACCAGGTCCTGGGGTGCTGATGGAAGTGTGCAGAGAGGCGATTAGGGAGCATCTGCCACCAGATCTCCACGTTCCTTCATCCACACGTTTCCAGCAGCCCCAGCCTGTCTGTTCTGGGAATCTGGAGATGGGGATTCCCAAACCCTCAGTGGCGCGCCTCCTCGCTATCCCTGTCCTCTGCCCCCTCTCCTGGGCCTCAGTTTACCCCTGACTCCCACCGCTGCCCCGGGTATCGCTCACCGCGCGACCGGAGCGGCGCCTCCGGGACCCACGCGCGAACATGGCGCGCCCGGGCAGGGTCAAGCCGGGCAGGGTCAGGCCGATGGAATCCTCACGGGCCGTCAGGCCACCGCACGTCCGGCCTGGGAGATCTGTTCCGTATATCTGACACCGGCATGGGAGGAGCGCGCCGAGCACCGCCCGCTCCTGGGCCTGCACTCACTCCTGGGCCAAGGCGCCCCCTGCCTAGAGGTGAGGGGCACGCAGCCCAGGAGCGCCGTACAGGAGAGCTCCCCAGCTTTCCCGCCCCGAGCCAAAACCAGGCCTCAGAAGGCACGCCTCCCAGAACCTCAGGGTAACACATGGCCTCTCACGGAATATTTTAGGGCCTGAAGAGGTGGGGGGGGGGGATGCGGGGGAGGGGAACTTGGAAGTGGCCACCTGGCTGCAAGGAGTGGTGCGCTAGGGTACTTGTACTGGCGTTTCAAGTCCATTTATCTTGGATGTTATTGGGAGGAGGGGTTAAAGCCACCTCTTGGCCCCCTCCCCACTGGTGATCTTCTGAGGGTCTCTTTCTCCCCAGTGAATGCTGCAAGTGTGATCCCCAAGCCCATCACAGTCCCAGCTGGTGCTCCCTCACCACCATCAGAGAACTAACTCTTATTCACCCCCATAGCCCCCACACCAAAACTCTGTCAGAGCCGGGACCATTTGATATTTATGGGGAGAAGGTTAAAGTCACAGGCCAGGTTTGGAGGCCCTACTCCCCGCTCCCTCCCCTTCCGTACAGGCCCAGCTGTCTTGTCCCCTAAATCCTGAGAAATAGATACTAAAGCCTTCCCTCCCTGGCTCCCATTTTTCTCTCCCCAGTTGGATATCCCTTTCCCTGAGTTCAGTCCATAGCTGGGAGTCTCTCCTTCACATGTCAGGCTTCACGGCCCCTCAGGGCTGGGAGGAGGGGGTTCCTGACCCGGCAGTCAGGACTCAGGTACCAGGCAGGGGTTTCTAATTAGGCAAGGTGGCGGTGGCAGCTGGGCCTTTTATTATGGGCACAGGGGACCTCATCCATACCCAGCTCCAATATGCACATCCCAGTCACTTCCCGCCCCTCCCTGCCCCATGGAGTAGCCAGGGAATGAGTGAATGAATGAACTAATGAGTCACCCCAGTGCCCTGCCTCCTGGCCTTGCAGCCCATTGGGTCTCCCAGTTCTCCATCTGGGGCAGAGGAAGAAAATGTCAAGAAAGCAGAGTCTGAAGAATATGAGGTGGGTTAGGTAGAGAGAAGTCTCCCTATTAAGTGTAGGGGTTCTATTCAGACCATTTGGGGTTTGAAGACAGGGTTCCATGGAGTCTGGGAAGGAGAGTGGCTAGTGGACCAGAATTAGAACTGAACCATAGAAAGAGCATTCAGCCGGTTGCCAGTAGTGGGACACTGGGCAGGACTACTTAGAGTGTGACTTAAAGTGATCAACAGGAGAGGCTTCACAGAGGATGTGGCTTGGCATAACACTGCTGGAGGGACCTAAAATGATGGGGTGACTTGAATGGCAGGTCCAGCAGGTCAGGGGCGGAGCTTCCTCTTTCTACCTCTCCTCCATCTGTCCTTCTTCTCATCCCCCACCACTGCCCCCCAAAAAAGACACACTGAGAAATCAGAGCCGGGTGGACTAGGTGGTTGAGGAGTTTATTTAGGGGAGGAGAATTAATCCTATTTGTTCTTCCTTGGGGAGGTCTTCAAACAATACTGAAGGGCAAGGAAAAGGGTGGGTGTCTGGAGGAGAGGGGGAGGGACCACAGCCAGACAAAGTGGCAACACACAATCACAGGCACTACCGACGTCACAGACACAGCAGTGGGTGCAGGATAGGGACTCCAGACCGGGTCTCCAACCACCCCAGGATGGGTGGGGCTATGGAAGGAGGGAGGAGGCAAGGAAAGGGGAAGAAGGGTGGGCTGGCCCCACAGACCTGTTGGCTCTGTCCTCTGATTACCTACCTGTCCCATCATGGGGGTGGGCAAGGGTGTGGAGGATGCTTCTCTCTGGGTCCCACCCCTCACCCTCCAAGCTATACCTCTTAGCTCCTCCCAGGCCAGTTCAGTCCCCAGCTTTGGCCAGGGATATTCCTGCCCCCCCCCCACCAACTGCCAAACTTGCCCACTCTAAAACATATTTTTTCACTGCTCCATTAGGGTGGGCTGCCCCTTCTGAAACCACCATGAACACCCACTCTAAGCCCTGCCCTGCCTAGAACCCAGACCATGACCTCACCTCAAGCTTAGCCCATTGCTGAATCCTACTTCTTCCCTTGCACAAGATCTATCCCCTTTAGAATCAACCTCATTCTCCTGAATGTTCCTAGTTACACCCCTTCCATAGACCGGTCCCAACACAAGACCTGCCCACTTTGGAGCCTTCCCCATTACCTGATTCAGGCCCCACCCCTCTAGAACCATGCCCTCAATGATCTTCCAAATGCAGTCTCCAGGTTCCAAGTCACACCCCTTACACAAAATCCTGTCCTACTCCAAACCCTGCCCACTCTTGGGGCCCAACCCCTGCCTCACTCAAGGCTCCACCCATTCTAGAACCATGCCCTCAGCTTCCTTCCAAGACCCACTCCAGAATGCCCTAGGGCATCTCTCTTCTGACTCCAGATCCAGTATGGCTGACTAGTCCTCTCCACCCCAGAGCTCCTCTCCAAGTCCACCTTGCATCTCAAGTCCACCAGTCTACCTTTATCCCCTCTCAGGTTTGAATTTCCCCTAATGGCCCCTGTCCAGGCATTGCTGGAGGAATCCAGGCCAAGTTGGGAGAAGGGAAGGGAGAGAGGGGAGAGAATCTGAAGTCACACCCACCCTCCCCACATAGCTGAGATCTGTTTTTTCCCTGTCCCCCTTTCAGAGTCCCCCAACCTCAGGGCACAGGGCCAGAGAACAGAGAGGGGCCAAGGGATGCAAGGGTAGCAGTGGGGGTAGGAGAGGGGCCCACTCAAGGTCAGGCCCCTAATGCATGAGGGGTGTGGAGTGGGGGCAGGGCTCAGACAGATAAATAGATATTTATATATAATATATATATATATAAACAGCAAAGAGAGTTAGAGTCTCCTGGCTTGAGGGGCGGAGACCTGGGGTGTAGGGGTGGGAAGGGGGGCAGGGCTTCTGAGCTCTTGCCCACCCATGGGGTCCTCCCGGGCTGCACTGACCTGTGGAGACAAAAGACACAGAAAGGAGAGGGGGTCCAGACTTAGGTTGTACTCTTAGGGAGGGGGGCTGGGCTTCTATGCCTCCACCTTGGCTTTACTCTCTGTCTGGCATGCTTTTTCTTCCTTCTTCCTTCACCCATAGTCCCCTAGCTGCTCCTATTGGGAAGATATACCTTGCGCCCACTAGGTTAAGTATCAAAGACATTATGGTCACCCCTCCCCCAACCCCCAAAAGTCCATTTACAGGTAATGTTCTAGCCATTGGTGATCAACTGTATTGGGCAAAACAAAAATCCTTATCTTTGTGGTGCTTGCATTGTGGCAGAGGAGACAGACTTCAAACAATAACGAAAATGTATAAGTGAGTTGTAGGATGACATAAGGAAATAATAAGGGAAATGTAAAAACAAAAAGTAGACCAGGGTGAGGGGGATTAGGAGTACCAACAGGGGAAGAAATGTTGCTGTAGTAAGTAGGGTAGTCAGAGAAGACTTCATTTAAGAAGTGATATTGGAATAAAGAGTTAAGGAGGTGAAGGAATTTGCCATGCAGATAACTGGAATGAAGAGCATTTCAGGCAGGGGGAACACCCAGTGCAAAGTCCCTGGAGTGGAACCATGTCTAGTGTGTTTGAGGAACAGCAAGGAGGTCCGTGGGGCTCGAGTGGTATGAGCATGGGAGGAGGTGATGTCAGAGAGGTAGGTAATGGGGTCATATAGGGCCTTGTGGACTAGGTTGGGAGGACATTAGTTTTGACTCTGGATGAGGTGTAAGTCATGGGAAGATTTTGAGCAGAGAAGCATAAAATGAGAGTAAAATATCTTATGTCGTTTCTATTATTTCCTCAATATATGCATAAATAAGTCATGGTGACATCCCCTAGTTTAGTGGAAGAGATAGTCAGTA
Organism: Herpailurus yagouaroundi; assembly: GCF_014898765.1. Lineage (NCBI taxonomy): Eukaryota > Metazoa > Chordata > Mammalia > Carnivora > Felidae > Herpailurus > Herpailurus yagouaroundi. The sequence continues at coordinate 25,564,821 of NW_024420586.1, forward strand.
AACATATTAACTAATAATCATGGACTGTGATAAAGAAAAGCACGGGATACTAAAACAGAGATAAGAAAGGGGACTTGGGGCGCCTGGGTGGCTCAGTTGGTTAAGTGTCCAGCTTCGGCTCAGGTCATGATCTCCCAGTTTGTGAGTTTGAGCCCCTCGTTGGGCTCTGTGCTGACAGCTCAGAGCCTGGAGCCTGCTTTGGATTCTGTGTCTCATTCTTTCTCTGCCCCTCCCCTACTTGTGCTCTGTCTCTCAAAAATAAATAAATGTAAAAAAACTTAGAAAGGGGACTAGTAAGCCGCTGGCCAGGTAAGGTTATCAGGGTATGTGGGTGCAAAACTCCAGGGGGAGAGCAAGTACCACGGTCCTGAAGTTGGATTGTGCCTGGAACAGAGTTGGGGGTGGGGAGTGGTAGGAAGCAGGAGGTTAGGGAAGTGATGGGTAAGGCTTTGTGTAGACCCTGGTGAGGGCATTGGCTTTTAATGTGAGATGGGAGCCCAGGCAGAGCTCTGAGCACAGGAGGGCAGTGTCCTGATTTAGAATTTAACAGGATCCCTCCCAATGCTGTGAGTAGAACAGAATGGGAATGTGGGTGGAAAGCTATGAAGATGTCCAGGCTCAGAGAGGACAGTGAGAAGTGGAAGATTATGGATATATTTTGAAGGTAGAGTCAACAGGGTTTTTTGATGAATTAGATGTGAGGTATCTAATAAACTCTTCCCTATCCTTTCCATACTGGCCAAGTGCAAGAAGCTACCTCCACCCACGTGTTGCCATCCCCCTGCCTCTTCTCCCCATTTCCTTCCCTCCTACGTGAGGAAATCACACTTCCCTTTTCAGGCCCAGCAAAAAGGCCCGCAAGCTTTCGCATTGCCTTCGCCGCCCCCTTTTCCTTCTGTGAAATTCCACACCACCTCCCTCACCACTAGGGTTGGGGAGAAGTGGCAGATCTGTCACTTCCTCTGGGATTGGTGGGCTTGTCTGACCTTCATGACCCAAGCCTGTTTACCGTCACCATCTATCTGCCTTATCCTAACATATTGGCTTATCAAGCAGTTCTAAGGCCCACCTCCTCTTCCCACCGTAGCTCCTACACTATGCAAATCTCCCTGCCATTCCCTTCAGAGAGGCACTTCTACTTCTCTCCCATTGGTTCTTCATTCTGCCCATCTTCAAGCACCACTCTCTTGCTCTTCATTTATTGGCTAGTTTTTCGTCCTTAGCATGTAGCTCCGCCTCTCTGTTGGCTCTTCCAACTCCCCTGCATCTACGAATCACTTATTCTTGACTCTTATTGGTTTACTGACCCGCCCGTCTCCTTTCCTATACCTTCCTTGGCCGCACCGCCCGCCAGTCACTCACCAGACTACATCTGATTGGAGAAGGAGGTGGGCGCACCCTGAGGGCCATAGCCTTGCTGCCCGTAGTCTCCCTGTGGGTAGCCGCCGCCACCGCCGCCGGTGGGCTGCCCGTAGTCGGGCTGGTAGCCACCCTGGGGTCCGTAGGAGTCCTGGGGCCCGTACCCGCCGGGGCCCTGCCCGTAGCCCGCCTCGCCATAGGCGTCCCCGGGCGCTGGCTGCTTCTCAGGGGCGCCAGGGGGTGCGCGCATGAATGGGGCGGCCCAGCCTGTCTCCTTGAACACGAACCACAGGTTGCCGACCCAGAGCACCAGATTCAGGAAGCCGAATACCTGCGGGGAGACAAAGCCCTGCTGTCGCACCGCGCGTCCGTTGACTTGGCCCTGGGGAACATCGAGACTGCGCGTGTTGGGCCTCCCGAAGGGTGGTGGTTTCTAAAACTCGGACCCTGTAGAGTCCTGGGGCATGAACGTAAATGTGGAGAAAAGTCACCTGGGGTGCGGGGGCATGAGACGTGTTAGAATTCAGATTCTCGGGGATGTTGACATCACTGTTACATATATATATTTATACATGTATAAAATATCGTAAACAATATAAATTTGTAATATAGTAAAATGCTAAGTATAATTTTTTATTAAATATGTAGGTATACCACTAATAGATGCATATACACACATAGGTATGTATATGCAAATATATGTATATACACATACAACATATATAAATATGTACTTTTATATTAAAACACATATATAGAACTTAAATATATGTAATATAATTCAATTTTGGGGCAGGAAGTAATATCTCCTCCTTATAGTTGAAATTGGGGCCCAGCTCTAGAGGCTAAGATGCTCAAGGTCTCACACCCAGCAAGCAACAGAAAAAAGTTGGAATCTTAGCATCTGTAACACTTGTACACAACTTACCACGTGCCAGGCCCTTTTCTAAACACTTTGTTATTAGTTCGCTAAATACTCAACTTTGGAGCAGGACCTCGTACTAGTTTTCAATTTACATGCTCAGACTGAGGCTGAGATGCTGAGTAACTAGTTTTGAGCTCACAGGTGGCAGAGCTGGGCTTGAAACTCAGACAGTTTGACTCCGGCCAGTAGGGGGCGTCCAAGTGCGAACATTTCAAGTTACTCTCATTCTGCACACTGTATAAGGACACTGAGGTCCCAAGGCCGTCTTGAGTCGTCAGAGATTCTACATGACTAGGCTGGGCCTGGGATCCAGATCTCCCTAACCTAATCGGTCAGAAGGTCTTATATTCCCCTCTTGGGGATTATTTGGGGTATCGCAGTGGTTAAAATTTCTATCTCATCTTTTAAGGCACTGTTGTTGGCATGCTTCCTCCAGGGAGCCCTCTTGGATCTCCTCTGAATTCTCCTCTCATACTCTCTCTCCACCACTCCCCATGTCAGACAGTGGGTTTCCCAGCCTCCTTCCCCAGCTGGCCCACCATCCCAGTAACCTTCCCAGGGCTTACCACTGAAGTGTTGAGGCCAGAGGTCACAGGGTCCCTCAGCTCCTTGCATGTATTCCCTGTCTGATGGCAGACAGACATCCCCTTGATAATGTTCTCTGGGTCAGTGGCCATCTTCACATCTGACAGCCCCTTGGCCCATGCTGATGAGCTAACCAGCCACATGAAGGCGAACACTGCTGTGGCCAGAAAGTCCTAGGACAGACAGAGGAGAGGCAGACAACGCTGTGAGTGGGCCGCTTCATGTCATGCTGTGGGGCCTCCTCAGATCACAGGCTTTCTTGGGGAGGGGGAGGTGTCCTTCAGAAAAGCCCTGTCTCTCCTCTACCTTTTGAGCTCTGAAGCCACCAATACTCACTTGAAGGTGAGCATTCCTAGCTTGGGCTTGTGTGTGTGTGTGTGTGTGACACAGAGGATGTGGGAGTGTAATTGTGATGTGTGGGTGTGGGCGTAGGGGGGATTTTGTGGGATGGTTTCCGAATCTGTGGAAAGTAGTGTGTCTTCATGCTTTTGTCTGAATGTGGGAATCTGTGTCATTTTGTGTCTGGGATGAGGGTGTATGAGTACAGCTGTGTAGGAATCAGTGTGTCTGGTGGCACAGTGACAGGCATGACTGTCACAGTGAACCTCTGTGCACCTTTCTTTGATCTAGACTGTGTGGTTGTGTGTGAGGTGGCGGGTTTCCAGGTGTAGGCCTGTCTGGGATTCTGTGTGGGCTATGAGTGTGTCCCTGTCATTCTATGATTTGGTTTTTTTTATGCTCACAGCCTCAGCAGCAGTAACATCTGTGGCTGTTATGGTGACTGCTTGCATGTGGGACTGTCTGGGTTCGGTGTGGCCTGTGAACATGGTGGTGTCCCTGAGCCTTCATGTCCCCCTGGCCCCTGCATTTGAGTGGCGGTGTGGGCTTACCATCATGGGTCCCTTGTTATTCTCTCGGTACTTGTTCTGCAGGAAGATGTAGGTGGCCAGAGCCCCCATGGAGTAGAGGAAGGCAAACACGGCCACTGTGACAAAGAATTCGGCTGATGAGGAGTAGTCTCCCACCAGGAAGACTTTGTCAGTGTCCCCTCGGCAGGTGGGTGCATCAAAGTACACTTGGTGCAGCCTGTGGAGAGATGGCAGGTGTGGCCCAGACCCTAAGAACACTCTCATTCCCCCTACCCAGCCATGGGTTCCCCAGATTCTGACAAGGTCCCAGGAAGGAAGAGGAGGAAGTAACGTGTCACAGAGCACCTACTGTATTCCAGTCACATTTTACTGATTACTCACAGCATCCTGGTGAAATGGGTCTTACTCATCCCCTCCTCCAACCCAGGCACTTTGACCTCTTAATTATTTGTAAAACATACCAGGCACCCTTCCACCCCAGGATCTTTGCACTGGAATGTCCTTCTCCTAGATATCTTCATGTATTACTCCCTTCATGTCCTTCAGGTTTTGCTCAACTGTCACCTCAGTGAGGACTTCCCTGCTCTCACTATTTTTTTTTTAATTTTTTTTCAACGTTTATTTATTTCTGGGACAGAGAGAGACAGAGCATGAACGGGGGAGGGGCAGAGAGAGAGGGAGACACAGAATCGGAAACAGGCTCCAGGCTCTGAGCCATCAGCCCAGAGCCCGACGCGGGGCTCGAACTCACGGACCGCGAGATCGTGACCTGGCTGAAGTTGGACGCTTAACCGACTGCGCCACCCAGGCGCCCCTTTGCTCTCACTATTAAAATGAAATGGAGCCATTCCCTCCCAGTACTCCTTAGCCCCCTTCCTAGCTCCATTTTTCTCCATAGTAGGTGCTCAGTAAATGTGTATCAAATGAAACGTATAGAGGCTCAGAGAAGCGCATTAACTTGCCTAAAGTCACACAGCTGGAGAGAGAATGGTGCAGTTGGAATCTGAACCCTGTGTTTTTCCCTACATCGTGTTGACTCTTCTCCCTACCTCACTTCAGGTCCCCAAGAGAAGAGGAACATGCATAGCAGAGGAAAGCTCAGAGACTACAAAGCAGGAGACAGACAGAAAGACAGGAGGGTGAAAGAGATCCTGGAACAAACAGAATGTATGTATGTGAGGTGGGGAGAGGCAGATTGGGAAGGTATCCTGGGACCTTCCCTGCGATGTAATGGAGGAGGGGTCATAGGGAGAAAACGTGTTTAGGGAGAAGGTCTGAGGTATGGTTCCAGATCCTTGGTCTCAGACTGGGGGGCAGGATCCTGAGACTGAGCAAATGGTGCTAGGCTCCTTGTGTAGCAAAGGTTCTGAGTGAAGGAGCTTGCACTTATTGATCACCTACAAGGCACTTTAGATAATTGACTCATTTAATGACCCTCCCCTCCCTCAATTCTCTAAAGCAGGCATTATTATACCCATTTTACAGATGAACAGAGGCTTAGCAAGGTTATGTTAAGTTGCCCAAGGTTGTATAATTGCTAAGTGACAGAGCTAAGAGTTGAATCTGGGTTGAGTTTCTGGGTTCCTAGTAGGCTGGGTTGGTAGACGGGGGGTGTCCTGAGGGGTTCTTGGGGGATTATAAGGGAAGTGGGGGTCGGTTAGGGGGACCAGGGCAAAGACTTTTTTTCCAGGAGACATGTGGGTAAATGGCATATCTTCAGGACTGGAGGTCCTAGGTGTGGGAGCAATCGGGGGGGGGGGCACCAGTTTTTGTGGCCTTCTGGATTCCCAAAGGGCCTGCCCCCAGCAGTATCCCATGCTGCCAACTCCTCTTTCCCCAAACTCTCTTGCCTGGCTTCTGTGAACCAGTGGATTCCTGTTGCTCCCCTTTGCCCCTCGGGCTGCACCTCCCTGGTGCCTCTTTTTCTTTCATCCATTCCTCACAGCCTGTGCTGGGTTTCCTCTCTCCACTCTTCCCTCTCACCCTGGGTGATCCCCTGAGCCTACATTTATCCTTAGTGCTCAAAAAATGCCCAATTTCCAACTCAATCCCTGACCTCTTTCCTGAGTTCCTAATAAATAAATGTATTTATTTTCTTTAACAAACACTCATGGAGCAGGACACCTGGGTGACTCAGTCAGTTGAGCGTCTGACTCTTGGTTTCTGTTCAGATCATGATCCCAGAGTTGTAGGATCCAGCTCCGTATTGCGCACTGTGCTTAGCATGGAGCCTGCTTAAGATTCTCTCTCCCTCTCTCTCTCTTTCTCTGTGCATATCCCCTGCTCACGCACACACACACTCTCTCTCTCAAATAAAAAAATAAAAATAAAAAACACTCATGGAGCACTTATTGTATTCCCAGCACTGTGCTAAGCACTTTCCAAGTATTAACTTACTTAATATTCATCATAACTTTGTAAGGTGGGTATTATTATCTGCTTTTGCAGACAAGGAAATTGAGACCCAAAGCAGTTATGTGATTTGTCTAAGTAGTAGAGGAGCCTCAAAAGTCTCTATTAAAGTTGTGTCTGTGGGTCTCTGTCTTCCCACCCACCCAGGAGGTAAGCAGCATCGCGAGGGCAGTGACTTTGCCTGCTTATGCTTGCCCTCATGTACCTAGCACCTGGTGCACACAACTCAGTAAATATCAGAATTGCTTAATTGGATTTAGTTATTTCCTATAGCTAATTAGCACCCACTCATCATTCTCTGTTATAAAACCCAGCACAAGGATTCCCTTCTTTGAATTTCTCCCAATCTGCAATCATCCCTTTCTAGCAATTTATTTGTTATAATTTGGCTCCATAAGGGTAGGAAGCTAGGTCTGTTTTTTCCCGTTAGGTCCCCAGCACTTTGAGCAGAAACTGGCATACAATAGGTTCTCAAAAATGTGTATGGAAAAAACGAATGGGAATTAAATAAGATTGGCTGACATTAATTGAGCACCTACTGCGTTAAGGCCATATATATATATATATAT
>NW_024420586.1:25571939-25598947 GCF_014898765.1 Herpailurus yagouaroundi
GGATCTTGTTTATTACCGGTCTCCTGCCCCTCCCTATTCACTAGAACATAGCCAGAGGGCAACAGTCTAGGCCTGTCTGGCTCACCACACATCTAGATGTCCAGAGCAGTGCCAGGCACAAAGTAGGTGCTCAGTGCATGCACAGTGACCTTAGCCAGTGTGGTACCCTGAGGTGGGGGCTGAACAGGAGCCACTGGGGAGGTGGTATTGGCCAGTCCCACCCCACCCCCACCCTCTCTCTCTCGGGATTCCAGGGGTGGGGTAGGGTGGGGGCGCACCTGAAGGGGTATTCGAAGTCAACCTCGATGCTGAGATCACTCTCGGACTTGTTGGCACACTCTACGCTCAGCCGGAGCTTCCCGGTGTAACTGCCGCATGTAGCAAAGGCGAAGATGGCAAAGACCTTGGGCAGCAGGGATGGAGATGGCCATGGTTATCCTGTGTACACGTGGGATAGGGATGCCCTCCTCTGGACAGATCAGGGCCCAGCACAAGCAGCACCAGATGGACCAGTCTCCATCCCCACCCCCACCCCTTAATCAGGGCTCATCGGCTCCAAGGACAAGCTGATTACAGGGGTGTGGCCATCTCTTCCGTCTTTTTCTCAATGTCTCTCTCAGTCTCTACCTCTCCGTGCCCTGACCCCCCCCCTTCTGTTTCAGTCTATTTCTGTGTCTCTCTGTGTATTTCTGCCTGTCTCTTGTTCTCTATGTCTCTAGTTCTCTTGGTATCTGTCTGTTTCTCTTTCTCAGATGTCTCTGTATCTCTGTTTCTCTCTCTGCCTCTGACTTTCTAGCATCAATGTGTGTCTTTTTATGTCTCTTTTTTCTCTATCTCTGTGTAAATGTATGTCTCTCTCTATGTGTCTTTATGTCCTTGGTCTGTTTGTCTCTATCTTCCTGTTCCGTCTCTGACTTGGTCTCGGTATCATGCTCTCTCTGTCTCCCTTGTGGTATCTCTCTCTTTTCAGTTCCTCCTCTTCTCTTTCCTCTGAGTATCTCTTTTTCTCTGTTTCTATCTCTCCCCCATTCCATTTTTCTGCCACTTTCCCTGTGTCTATTTCTCTTTGCATCTCTGTCTCCCTTTTCTTTGTCTCTTTCCGTTTGTCTCCACTTTCTCTCATCTCTGTATCTTTTTTTTTTTCTTGGTATTTCCACCTCTGTCTCCATCATTTCCTGCCTCTCATTCTCTTTCACTGTCCCTGGATTTCTCTGGCTTTGCATCTTTTCTGCAGCAACCAGCTTCAGGCTCCACCTCCCCTGCCCCTCTCTCACCTCAAGGGAGGAGGTAGGACGTCACATTCTTCCACTTTACAACGGGGGTACCCTTGGTCTTACATGACGTCACATCACAGCCCATTGATTCTCTAGCCCCAACCCCTTGGGACTTCACCCTGGAGCCCAATTCTTTTGTCCTCTTCCACTCCCCACCTACTCATCCATTCTGTGCTCACCACCCCTACTCCACCCTTGCTCTTCCAGACCCCATCACCTCCTTCTTTCTCCTCATGGCCCAGTCCACACTCACCCATTGCAGCACCTTCACGAAGCCAAGGGGCTCCTTGACCACTCGGAACTGACCCCCGGCCACCAGCTGAGGAGAGAAACGGTGGGGAGGGGGTGGGGTTGTTGGGCATGGAGAGGGAGGTGAGGGGCAAGGCCACCAGGCAATGACCCTTGGGGATAGGGCATGTGACCTCCAGGAGGGAGTGATGTTCGGAGAGGGAGTGAGAAGGAGAAAGTGACACTTAAGGGAAGGTTTGAGCACAGGGTCTCTGAGAGAAGACCCCTGGGGTTCAGGACTGGTGGGGGGGGCGGTTAGGGGAGATAGTGAGGTAGGTTGCAGAGGGTTGTCAGGGTGAGGAAGATGGGGATGGGGTCAGGACTAACTGGGGAAGGGGAAAAGGTCTGAAACGGTAAAGATGAGTCAGATGGCGAAGAGGATCAGGTGGAGAGAGTGAGGAAGGAGTTGGGGTTCATTATGGTGGGGGATGGGGTCTTGGATGGTGAAGGTGAGTCATAACAGGGAGGGAATCAGGTTGGCTAGGGTGGGGGAGGGGTCTGCAGTGGTAAAGGTGAGTCAGATGGTGGTTGGGGGGTCTGAAGTGATGAAGATGGGGAGGGGTTGGTACTGGTTAGAGAGGGGGTGAGGTTCTGAGGTGGTGAAGAAGAGTGAGATGGCAGAGAGGGTCCCGGCTGATTAAGGGGGGGGAGGGCTGGGACATGGCTTCACTGGATATGTGCTGGGGGAGGGGAGAGTAGGAGCTTTGGAGAGGCAAAATTGGATCGTCCCCCTTGGTCTGTTCTGGGAGAAAGGGTGGTCATTCACTGGGGTACCTTCTCTGGGAGGGGCAGGTGTCAGCTCCCCCCCCCAACCCCCGCCCCAACGCCTTCTGTCGCTCTATTTCCTAGCTTATCTACAGCAACCCCCATCTTCTTCCACTCCTCCTCCCCTCGCCCCTCTCCGCCCCTACCCTAGCCCCAAGACCCCTCTTCCTCTCCTCTCCTCACGGTTGCCAATAAGGAACCCAGCTTCTGGCGGACCCCGCTGCGGCAGAGAGGACGGCCCTCGCTGCGGCAAAGGGCTCACTCCTTTTCTCCACCTCCCCTTTCCTCCCTCGCCTGCCGCAGACCCCAGCCCCAGCTCCGGGACCGGGTGTCTGCTGCCAGGACCCTGGCCACCACCTCTCAGAGTCGCCTGATCAGCTGCATCCGGACGGGGAAGCCGGACAGCGGCGGGCTCTGTCCTCGGTGCTGGAACGCGTACCTGATTCACCACGTCCATGTCTGCCAGCAGCAGCATCAGCAATGCGGGGGGCGGGAGGCGCCTGCTAACAAGGGCGGGCGCGGGGCGCGGCGGGGGCGGCGCGCGATCGTCGGAACAGCCTAGGCGGCCGCGGCTCCGCCCCTCGCGCCCCCGCCCCACTCGTCGCGCGCGCCTGCATACAGCCGGCCGAACCTCAATCTCGCCAGGCGCCATTCCAGTCCTAAGGCTGGGGCCGCGAGAGCGCTCCGGGAAGATCGGTGTCTCTGAAAACACAGCCCAGGGTCTGGGGCGAGGAGGACCGGTCGGTCCTACGGTATGACGTTTTTGCCAGGCCTTTTACTGAGTTTGTTGAATGTGTTCACTCATTTAATCATTACAGCAGCCCTATGTGGTAGGAACTATTAGCCCCATTTTTACGGATGAGGAAAATGAGTCCCCAGAGAGGTGAAGCTATTTGCACAAGGTCGCCCAGCTAGTAATTGGCAGTGCCCAAAGTCCCTGCGATTTAAACATAGTGCAAGGTCTTAAAAACCCCTCCCTCCCCCTCCAACCATCTCCCCTATTAATCTCTTTCCTTTTAGTCATATTTTTGTCTGCTCCTACTCTACCCTTTATATCCTGTTTATTCCTCAGCCCTCTTAATTGGACTATCCCTCTTTCATGCTACTAAAACTAGGCCTACAAGGTCAATGGCGATTGCCATGTTGCAAAATCCAGTGGATAAAATACAACTGCAATTTAAGATGTTCAGCCTCATTTATACTTAAAGAAATGCCTACAAAAACTACTAAGATACTGTTTTTTGTCTTTGAGAGTGGTGAATATAAAAAAAAAGTTTGCTGAAGCTCAATATTGGCAGGTTGGCCAGAAACAGGCATTCCCATAAATTACCAGTGGAAGTTAAGTTGGTATAACCTCTAGAGTGGGCAATTTGGCAAAATCTAGCAAACTAACAAATCCATATATTGTTTGGCTCAGTATTTCTACTTCTAGGAATTTAGCTTACAGGTAGATTCATGCATGTGCTAAAAGGTGTATGTACAAGATGATTCACTGCAGCACTGTTTATAATATGAAAGAATGGACACTCCCTAAGTGCTCAATACTGGTGACCTGTTTAAGTAAACTCTGATACAACCACAAAATGGAGTACTATGTAGCTGTCATTAATAATAATATGGAGATATGGAATGATCACCAAGATAGTTAAAGAAGAAATGTAAGATGCCAAACTGTGTGGGAATAGTGTAGAAAGAAAAGGAAAGAATTATATCATAATTATATAGAGAATAGCTAACATCTTAAATTGTGGCTATTCTATGTCAAGCACTGTTGGGATAGCTTCAATATATCACCCATTCAAATACTTACAGCAACCCTATAAGGCAGGTACTAGTATCATCCTCATTTTACATCTTTATAGCTGAATAAACTAAGGTGTAGAGAAGTGAAGGAATTTTCCTAAACTCACACAACTAGTAAGTAATGGAATCAGGATCTGAACCGGGAAGCCTGGCTCTAGCACCTGTTATTCTTAACCACTGTGCTAAGTTAACAGTAAAGCATCCTATACCTGTATAAAACATCTGATAACACAGGTTGCCTCTAGAGGGAAGGGAAATTTTCCACTTTGTACCCCTTTGTGCCTTTTGAATTTTTAAAAAAATGTTTATTTTTGAGAGAGAGAGTGAGCCGGGGAAGGGCAGAGAGGGTGGGAGATAGGATCCAAACTGGGCTCTGAGCTGACAGTAGAGAGCCCCACTTGGGGCACAAACTCAAGAACCTTGAGATCATGACCTGAGCCAAGATAGGACGTTTAATCGACTGAGCCACCCAGGCGCCCCTGTGCCTTTTGAATTTCGAACCATCTGAATGTGTACCTATCTTTTAAACATCCTCCTCTCACAGTCAAATTCACACAAATATGTAATAGATACATCCCATTTAGTGCCTTTTTTGGGGGAAAGAGCATGGGTTTTGGCATTTAATCGCTTCAATTTGAAGACCACTTTTAATATTTATTCCTGTATGACTTCAGACATGTGAAATAGTTTAAAATGGTACTTATAGTGTTGTTGCACTGATTAAACAAGGTAATCACTGTTATGCACTTAGCCCAGGGCCAAATAAATGGTTCATTCTACTTCCTACACATCTCTGGAATCCACTAATTTCTCACCATCTCCTCTGCCACCTCCCCTGGCTAAGGCAACCATGGTTCCTGCCAATTTTAGCATCTCCAGTCTCTTCCCCCTCCCTTCTGTTTTCAGCACAGCCGTCAGAGCATCCATCTAAAATGCAGTTAACTATGTCACTACCCTGCTCATATCTCTCCCATGGCTCCTCACTGCTTTTAGGAAAACTCCCAGGGTTTAGAGATAGGCATTGAAGGGTCTGCATCGTCTGGCCTCAGGTGGCCTCTTCCACCTTACCCCTCAACAGTCTCCTTTCACTCTCTATGTTCTGCCCATGACTTGTTGTGCCCACAATACCCCAGCCTAACCACTCCAAGCCTTGGTTTCAAGGCCTGGTGCAATCCTATATTCTGAGTCCCAGTCTCCAATTCTGGCTTCCCTCAAATTTCAGTCCTGGCTGGATTGACACAAATTATACAAATGAGGAATTACTGCTCTGAGAGCTGGGATGAAACCCTAGGTCAGATCCTCCCCAGTGGTGGCCCCATCCAGGACCTTTCCCACCACTGCCTCCAATTCCTTTGGAGTAGGGTTGACTACCACCTTGGACAAGCCCTGTGTAATGTCTAGGCCAGCTCAGTTTGGTCTGAGGGAAACCCAGAACAGTGAGTGCCTGGCACAAAGTAAATGTCTGATATAGCTTCACTTAGTTAATGAGACCCCAAAGGGTGGGTAATGACTACAGGCAGGGCAAGAAGCAGAAATAGGAGCTCTGGGATCCGGGTGGGAGGAGAGTGGGATACTCTTAGGTGGTCTCAGGAATACCCGGTGGGCCCTGAGTGGGTTCCCCCAGGGTAGGAGCCTCGCCGTTTGCTGTCATCCATGTCTTCTGTTAGGGACTTAGATTTTCTTTCTCTTAGGCAGAAGGTAGGAAGTGGGAGACAGGGTAATCCTGATTTAGCTTCCCGGAAATTCCTGATGCTGTCAGAGGACCCCTCTGCCTGACATATTACATACCACACTAATTCCAACCTCCTGGCCTTTCTACTGGCAGGACTCCATTCTGAGTATTCTTATCCTTTCCATCCCATCTGTCTGTCCTTCCTCAGTTTGACCTGCCTGACCCCTTGTGGCATCTCTGACTTCCCCCCACTCCTCGTCTAAGCCCCCACACATCCTCTCTCCTCCTTCCTCCATCTCTGTCTGGTCCCCTTCCCCTCCCCCACCACCTCCACTCAGTCTCCAGCTTTTTTTGGCTTCTGTCTCTTCTTCCTCCTCCTCCCTCCTTCCCTGACGCTGAATAATCAGGCCTGGCTGTCCTGGTTTCTGGAAATACTCGTGTGTGGGCAGTGGCTCGGGGCTGAAGCAGGAGATGGATAGCTGGGGGGCCGCTGGATAGCCCCAGGCCCCCAGTGCAAAGACATCAAAATCCAGGGGTGTAGTCCATGCCTGTCTCCCTCTGGGGAAGGGAGAGCAGGAGGTTTATTGAGCAGTGGAGGACAGACGGGAATTCAGAGGGCATGGACACAGGCCATTTCGTCTCCCAGGTCCTCCTCATCTAAGCGAGAGAGGATGGATTCCTCATCACTATAGAGTGAGCTGGTCCCCTGTGCCAGCAGATCACTGGCAGCACTGTCCATCTCGTCCAGTGTCAGGCGACACGCATCTGCAATCTCCTGCTTGGCCAGGGCCACAAAGCGTGGGTCTCGGGCAAAGAGGCCCAGGCCCTCAGAGATGAGCACCTGGGGGCACAGATGGGATCAGAGTTGACAGAGAGCACAACATGGAGCCAAAGCAGTGTGCACAGAGGGGTCAGTGTAGATAGATGATGCATGCATGAAGGTGTGCAGGGTAGTCACTGGGGACGGTCACACACACATCATGCTGAGCAGTCACAGAGCAAGGGGATAGACAGTTACATGCATAACACAGAGACTGAGGGCCTCTGTTCCCTCCTTCCCAAGCTCCCACTTCCTCCCCTTCTCCCCCATCCCTCTTGCCCACAGCCCTGCTGGACTCACAGCCTCCACCAGGCTGTCGGCACTGCCCCTCTTGCCATGGCTGGAGTCTGAGTGGGTTCCAGGCACATGCAGACAGGTGAAGGTGCGCAGTGGACCACTGGATTTGCCGAGGTACCCCTCCCCCGCTGCACCCTCCTCCACCAATAACAGTGGGGCATATAGGAGCCGACCCCGCTGAGGAGGGGTTGCCCAGGAACCCTGGACCAGAATAAACATCAGGGGGATAATTATAGATGGGTGACGTGTGAAAGTTTAGGACTCAGCCCTGTGCCTACATCTTACCACCCCCACCCCTGCAAATACAGCTGGAGTCAAACTGAATGCATATAAATCAGACTTGAGTTTATTTAAGAGCATAGAAGACCTGGGTTTAAATATGAGCTTTGCCACTTACTAGCTGTGTGATCTGGGGTAAACTTCTCTGAGCCTCAGTTTCCTCATCTGTAAACTGGAACTAACCTATGTCACAGGTACAGTGAGGGTTTTGTGAATTCATACATGCCCCATTCCTCAGAAGATGTAGTGTGTTTGATAAATTCAGCCTAGGATGACTCTACCCTTCCAGACCTTAGCACCCTATTCCCCCATCTCACCTGCGCCCTGCTGGGGCCCGAGTTGCGCCCACGATGATAGGTGCCTGGGATGGGTAAATCTTCACAACTGCCCTGGCGCCGCAGACACTGGATAGTGAAGGAAGGCTTCCGACCTGGGGGTAGGGAAAGGCAGAGGGGGCGAAGAAGAATTTCAATGCCACCCCAGCCCTCTGCCTTGCTGGCCCTTGTGGGGCCCCCAGCACCCATGCCCGCTCTCACCTGCAGGTGTGGGGGGCAGCAGACGGCGGCGTGGTGCATTGTGGCCATCCACATATCTCTGGGGTCTGTGAGGTGGCAAAAGGATGGGGCGCAGGGGAGTCCCTGCCTGCTCATCTAGGTAGGAGAGCCTGTGCGGGAAAGAGGGCTGGGGGTGAGCTCAGGCTTGGGAATGGGTGATGGGGTTCCATTAGTTCTGCCCTCCTGCACATGGCTAATGGGCTCATCCTACATGTCATGGCCAGAGTCCTTGGCGGGGACTTCCTCTTCCTCGTTCTGATTCTCTTGCTCTTTGGTTCCCTTGGGCTGAGAACTTTCTTCTTCTGGAATGGTGAAAATGAACCCCCCAGAGCTTCTCCTGGGGAAAGTGAAGCAAGTTAGACAGACCAGATCCACCAGCCCCCCACCCCCCAGTATGTGGCCCTGCACTGCTGGTTCCTTCTTGTTCTGTGCCCCATCCCTACAGTAGGATTTTATTTATTTATTTATTTATTTATTTATTTATTTATTTATTTAACGTTTATTTATTTTTGAGACAGAGAGAGACAGAGCATGAACGGGGGAGGGTCAGAGAGAGGGAGACACAGAATCTGAAACAGGCTCCGGGCTCTGAGCTGTCAGCACAGAGCCTGACGCGGGGCTTGAACTCACTGACTGCGAGATCATGACCTGAGCCAAAGTCGGCTGCTTAACCGACTGAGCCACCCAGGCGCCCCAGTTTTTTTTTTTTTTTAAATTGGGAAAACTCACATACCAGAAAATTAACCTGTCATCATTTTAAAATGAACATGGGCTTTCTTTTAATACATATTTCTCATGGGAAGGACACAACATTTAAAAAAAAAATCAAAGTTGGCCTGTTGAAGAGACACCTTCAACACAAGAACTGGGGGTGTGTTGGGAGAGGTGAGGAGGAGGCTGTCAAAGTGACAGCTAGGTGTGACTTCATTTCATTCTTTCATTATCCCCGTGATATAAGTGCTATTATTATCCCCCTTTTACAGGTGACAAAATTGAGGACCATGGAAGTTCCACATTATGTGCTTCTTTTGTTTGTGTTTGTTTTTGTTTTTTTTTTAAGTAGGCTTTATGCCCAGTGTGAAGTCCAATGTGGGGCTTGAACTCATGACCCTGAGATCAAGACCCTAGCTGAGATCAAGAGTCAGATGCTGAACCATCCAGGCGCCCCTATGTGTTCTTTGTATTAAACCTTTGCATTGCCTTTCTCATATGAATCTCTTCTTATCCTCTATTCCCATCCGAGCCCTTGAGTCCCTTCCATCCTTCCCAAATTTCCATTCAAAGGCCCTCTTGCTCCTGAATTATCTCCATGTATTGGCTAGTCCCTGCCTTCCCTTGCAATATCCCACCAGACCCTTGACCATACCTGTGGCCATGGGATCCAGCCTGGGGCACACTGGACTGTCTGGAATTGGGAGTCCCCCCATCATCGTCACTGGGCCCAAGGGAGAGTGAATCTGGAAGTCTGTCCCCGACAGGCAGAGATACAGAAATCACAGAACTCCGGCGAGATGGGGGCTGGGAGCCCGTTGGGGCCTGTGGAAGTCACAGGATTGAATGTTGCCATTCATGTTATCATATCTAAGTCACTTGGAGTTTATCTCCAATGACCTTACTAGGGGCTGAATCTGGGTCTCACCCTCCAACAGTGGATGGTAGGTATCAAATAATACCTGTTTGCCTGTTTTGGGGGGAGTACTTCTCTGGGGGCCTCCCTTCCCCCAGAGGCAGTGTCAAAGTTACCTAAGGAATTGAAGAACTATTTCTACAATCAAATTCCCAGGGGAGTGAAAACTTGTCCTCACTGTGTATGTTTCTGGATCCTTCTTATCTTCCTCTTCCTCTCCCTCCTGCCCCTCTTCCTCCTCCTCTTCATCTGTGTCACAGGTGAGGGCCTGCCGGATCTCAGGACCCAAGTTCTGTAGGCTCCTTAGACCAGCCTGTGGGGGTGAAAAAATGGGGAAGGAAGGCAGCCCAGGGTCTAAATTTCCCTGTCCATGAGCCTGCTTCCTGTGCAGGAGTGTGGGGTGGGGGAAGGGGTCCCTCAGCCACCACTGACCCTCTGAGACCTGGAGCCTCAGTTTCCTCATCTGTGACATGGGTTCTGTGAGATCAAGAGGGCAGTCATCCTTAGCCACAGTCCTCCACATACTCCCACCCACGCACCCAGGCCCCTCTAAAGACCTGAAGAGCAGAGGAAGTGCTTGAGGGGGCCTCGCTCCCTAGTAGCCCCTTCTCCTTCCTCCGCCTGAATTTGCGGAAATAGTCCTGGATCAGAAATGTGGCGTAGAATTTGCCCACGGTGACCTCTTCCTCTGGGGGCAAGGGAGAAAAGTCAAGGTCACACAGGGGTCTCCCGTTACCCCCCTACCCAGAGCATAGGCTCCCCTTCGCCCCCCTCCATCCAGTGCTAGTTTTGTGATGGTGAGCAATCCTTTGACATTTGGGCGGGCTCAAGGAATTGGGGTGGAGCTAGCTCACCGTCAGCAGGGGGGATGACTTCATCTAGCAGCTTCTGCTTCATCCGCTTCCAGATCTTTTTGATGACAATCCGCAGCTCCTGATTGGCTTGTTCCAGGTTCCCTGCATCGGGAGAGGATGTGGGGCCTGAGCCAATAGGAAGAGCCCTTCACAGCCACTCCCTCCCTGTTGGAAGGGGCTTCACCAGCTTCTACCGCAGTCACACACCGCCCCCATTGAACTGGTGGGAAAACAGGCCTGGAGAAGCCAAAGTCACTCATTTCGAGGTTCAGAGACAGGAGCCAGGCCCATCACTCAATGAGTGATCCCTGCACCCTCCCCAGGGACTCTCCTGCTCTTGTCCTTTCTCCATCCCTCCCATGCACCTTCTGTCTTGATCTTCAAGGATGTCCGAACCAGGGCAAAGAGTGTGGCATTGAATGTCACTGTCCCATCTGAGTTGAGGGGCATGTTCATCGCCACAAGTCTCTACACACACCAGGGACGTAGAACTCACTTTGAGCAAATGCCAGGGATGAAGGCACTGGATGCCCAGGGGCAGAAACCTTTAAGGATAAAGCAAAACACACCCTCCCCACCCAAAGCACACCCCTGCCCACCCTTGCCGTGTGATGGACAGCCCTCTCAGAGGTGGGGGGTGGGTGGGTGCACAGACCTTGCAGGCCACTCGGTGTGGGCACAGCTTCCCAAATCCCAAGGGGGGCTGGATCCGTCTCAGCAGGGCAACCACGTCCAGGTGCTTGATGCGGCCCCTGGGGCAGGTGGGGTGGGTAGGAGGCACCGCTGGATTGGAGATAACCCCTCCAGCCCTTTCTGAAGACTCCACCAGCTTATAAATACCTCCCCCACCAACACCCCAGAGCCAACCCTATCTATGGTAGTTGGGGAAGACAGAGAACAGAAGCAGTGGAAACTTGGGGCATCTATTGACTAGGTAATGGGAGGTACAGGTCAGAGGTTCTGTGTCTGGGGGAATGGGTGGGGCAGTGCACTGTCCCCTGCAATCCCAGTTATGTGGATACATGTCATACTTGGCTCCAGGGTCATATTCAGACCAGATCCTCTTGAATTCATCGAGGTGATGTGGGCCCAGGATGGACCAATCTCTGGTTAGATAATCAAAGTTGTCCATGATGACAGCCACAAAGAGATTTATGATCTGTGGGCCAGCGAATAGTGGGGGTTAGGTGAAGGGCAGAGTAGGGTGTTGGGGGTTGGTGGGATGCTGAGGTAAACTTATGGTTACTGGGTCACGAGTTCCTGGGTTGATCTTGTCAGATCAGCCCTTTCACCTACTCTGAAGATCTGGGCTCCCCACCTCCTCCCCAGACCCTTCAGGGACAGCCCCCATGGCAATGGTGGTGGTTGTGGGGAAACAGTCCTCACCAGGAAGGCACAGAGCATGAAGAAACTGATAAAATAGGCGATGGCAAAATTGCTGCCACAGGTAAACTCCTCACCAGGGCTGATGTCAGACTCAGGGTCACACCGACTCCCAGGAAGGCTGGCAAGCATTATCTCCTGCCATGCCTCACCGGTGGCACACCTGGGGGGTCACACAAGGGGCCATCCTTGAGGGGAGGCTATGAAGTCATGGCAAGTGGCATTGTGGGGGCTGGAGGGGTGAGGAGATGATCCACTTCTTGCCAGGGGCTGTATCTGGCACAGATAGCATTTCAGTATTTTATTTTATTTTTTTAAGTTTTTAAAAAAAATTTATTTTTGAGAGAAAGAGCGAGAGAGATGAAAGAAAGAGAGCAAGTGCACAAAGCAGGGGATGGGCAGAGAGAGAGGAAGAGAACAAATCCCAAGCAGGCTCTGCATTGTTAGCACGGAGCCCAATGTGGGGCTCAAACCCATGAACCATGAGATCATGACCTGAGCTGATGTCAGACACTTAACCGACTGAGACACCCAAGGGCCCCAGGATTTAGATATTTTAGAAGCTGGTGTGGCCAAGATGATGACAGTCATGTTCGTGTTTTACTGATGGGGTACTGAGGCCTAAGAAAAGGATACATCTTACAGCCAGAAAAAGGATGGCTGAGGCTAGATTATTATACAAAATTCTTCAAATCACAGCCAGAAAAGACCTCAGGCAAAATGCAGCCCCATGCTGCCCTGTTATTTCTACACCTCAGGCAGTCCAGGGCCCAGACAAGGGTATGTGAGCACCCAAGGGCATGCTGGGGACCAAGGTGGCAGTGGAGGGGGGTAGATGTCACCTGAACAAAAGTAGCACAGCCTGTGGAAAGGTCTGAAAATTGTTGTTTCGGTTGATTTGTGTGCCATCTTGAAGAGCCACTTTACCAAACATCTGTGGGCACACAGGGCATGTGTCAGAGGGGCGAACCCATGCCCCTACAAGTTGTCACTCATTTCACAACTTCTAATACTCAAAGGATCCTCACAACCCTGATGTGCAGTCACTGCACATCCCATTTCACAGGTGTGTGGACTGACTCAGCATCATCCAGCTTGTATTTCAACCCACCACCCTCATTGTATATGAATTCTTACCCAACACCCCTCAGCAGAAGTGTGCCTGAGGGATGCTACCTAGGGTCCCCACTTGCCTGCATCCCAATGACTGCATAAATAAAGAATATCATCGCGATGAGAAGAGCCACATAGGGCAAGGCCTATAGGGGTGGAGAGGAGGATAGATATTCAGGTCCAGGCAGAGAACTATAAGCCCCAGAATACACTGCTTCCTCAAGTCTGGGCTTGATGAGAGATGTGGCCCATCCCCAAAGTTCCCATGACTACCAGTGTCTCCCAAATGTGGACACGGTACTAAATACAATAGAATAAGGTTAGTGAGGCCAAGGTATGTTGGGAATTGGGAGCCTAGAAAAGAGAGAAAACCGGAAATGGTAAATTGCAGATGGATATGGCACACTGGGAGATGCAGTTCAGGTTGAGAGGTATGAGATGTGGGTGAGGGGTGGTCAAAGGGACGGGAGCTTACCTGGAAGGACTTGATGAATGTCCAGAGCAATGTGCGGATTCCTTCACCTTTACTGAGAAGCTTCACTAGCCGCATGACTCGGAAGAGGCGAAAGAAGGTGATGGAAATGCGAGAACTGTCTTCAGAGCTCTGAGGTTGAGGGTGTGGTGGGTATGATCAGTCTACAGTTTCCCCAGTCACCTCCCTATCTCATTCTTTGGCCCTCCCAGCCCCCAAATCCCTCAGAACTCAGGCCCCAGGGTAGTCAGAGGACATTTCTAAGGACTTTTAAGAAGCAAGGAAGGGCAGGTAGGTGTGGAAAGAAGCATAGAGTCCCTGTTGTGAGGTGGGGGTACCTCGCCAAGGTGGCCACCATTCTGAAGGGAGATACAGCCAAGACAGAGGTGACAGAGGATATGATGAGATCACAGCCCAAATGAACATAGGAGAAATGATGTAGCAGATATAGGGGATAATGGATGGTAGAGTCATTATTCAAGGGATTATGGAGAAGGTTATGTGGCAGTGGGTCAAGATGGTTGTGGGAAAAGTTGGCAGTGAGGGTGGAAGGGAAAGAAGAAGGTACAGGAAATGATGGAAGAGAGACAATGGAGCCAATGGAGGAAATGATGGAGCCAGTGGTTTCATGAGATGATGGAGTTGAGAGAACCGATGGAGGACCCAATGGAGAAGCCAGCGATGAAGATATGGAACAAGCAGCATTGTCAATTGAGGTGATAGAACCATGGAGGAGATGATGGAGCCAATGGTACAGTCATTGGTGATGACAGAGCCGTGAAAGACCCAGTGTCGGAGACAATGGAGTCAGTGGTGGAAATGGAGCCAATGAAGTAGTCAGAAGAGATGGCAGGAGTTGGTGGAGATGATGGAGCCAATGGAAGGGAATGTAGAGGCAATAGAGGAAATAACATAAATAAAAAGAGAGTCATTTTAGGATATGACAGAGCCAGAGGATAGGTTGCAAATGGAATAAGGGAGTTGGTGGAGGGGGACTTTGGCTAAACCTGATAGGGACTCAGGAGATATAGAGCTAGAATGAAGAGCACTGAGTCTTCAGGAGTAGGATGGAGGTGAGTGAGGCACCTACTCATGTGAAAGAAAGACCTGGGGTTGAGGCGGGGGAAGGTTGGTAGGGGAAAGGTGGGTTAGTGGAGAGGCCAGTCCTTACATTGACTTCAGTGACGGCAATGTCCACTACGCTGCCCACCACAATAAGAGCATCAAATGTGTTCCAGGCATCAGCAAAGTAATGCTGTAGGCAGGAAAAAAGTAGAGCCCTGTCTTCTCAGAGCTAGCATAGGGGACCAATAGTGGTAGGGGACATTGGGGAGGCAGGGCCCAGCTTGGACCACATGATAGGCCTGCATATGGACCCCTCTCACACCATGGTCTCAAGAGTCCTTGGTTCCTGTTCCCTGCCACCTCCCCCAAGAGCTCTGCAGTGAGCTCCACCCTAAGGAATTCACCCACTGCAGGAGATTCTAAGGCTCGCAGGAGGCACCTTGGGTTTGAAGGCAATGATTTTGAGCACCATCTCAACAGTGAAAAGGCCAGTGAAGACCATGTTGAGGATGTCCATGGCGTAGTTAAAGGGAGCAGTCTGTTCATAGTGCTGGAGGAGAAAGTCAGGTGTGAGTACAGAGCCTGAGGCAGAGACCTCCCCACCCACAACAAAATGTTTTCTGGCTTGGACTGAGGTGAGTCTGGAGATGAGATAGCATGATGGGTTGGCCAAATCCCTCACACTGTTTCTCAATAAGGATATTGGAAAGCCCAGCTCTTGATCTCCTGGCTTTCCTTGCATCTACTTCTGACTAAGAAAGAAACAGAAGTCTGCTGCTAAGTAGTTTCCATGAAAACTATTTTTGCTTTCCAATAAAAGGCTCAAATGAGGAGAGCCCCGGGTACAACCTTCCCTCATTTTTCCTGCCTTGAATGCAGTTTTGATGTCTAGAGCTGTGGCAGTTATCTTGTGATAATGAAGCAACAATCATGAGAATGAAAGCCAACTTGCTAAGAATGGTGGAGGAGAAAGAGCCTGGATACCTGATGAACCATAATCAAACAGCCCACCTCTACACTTCTTGTTATGTGAGGTAGCTATCATACATTGTTGACTCCACTATGCACATCTTTTCACATTTAGAACCTCTGACACTGGGGTACATTTCACAATCAATGGCAACTTACAATGGCCATCTGCCATTTCCCCTATATTCTTACATCTCTTAAGTCAGGATGCAACTGACAATTATTGGCCTTAGATGTGAAGAAATGTGGCAAATATTTTTATAGCTTAATCTCTGTCAGCTGGGGGTTTTGCACTTGCAGCCTAAAGCATTCCTAATGTTTCCCAGGGGGCTGTGTGGACAGAATAGGGTCCAGTGTCTGGCAGGAGTCAGGGTGGGGGAGATCAGACCTGCATGGCTAGAGCAACGGTGTTGAGCAGGATGAGCAGGAACATGAGATACTCGAAGGCAGCAGAGTTCACAGCTGCCCACACGCGATACTGATGTGGGTTCTTGGGGATGTAGCGGCGGAGTGGCTGGGCCTTGAGGGCATACTCCACACACTGGCGCTGCATATGGGTGCAGGGCATGAGTGAGCTTGGTATCTCAAGGCAAGGAGGTGGGGAGGGGTTGGTGGCCATAGGTCAGGGGTCAGAGGTCACCTGGTTCTTGTCCAGCTCACAGTTTTGGTACTCTTGCTCGCCCTGGGCACGGAAAGTAATGATGACAAAGCCCACAAAGATGTTCATCATGAAGAATGCAATGATGATGATGTAGACAATGAAGAACACTGAGATCTCCACGTGGTAATTATAGATAGGGCCCTTGTCCTCTGCGTTTGCATCGATGGCCTTGTATAATAGACTGGGGAGCCAATGGCGGTAGATGAGGAGATATCCCAGCCCCCTTCCAGACATGCCCCCAGATACCTCATAACAAACACTCCAGAATCTCCTGCTTGGCATCCCAAAGACCCCCAAATCCCATGACCTAACCACCTTAGACCTCCACACATACCCCAAGAGACCCCCACCTGACCTCAAAGACCCCCAATTCCCTGTCTCAGCCCTCCAGAGACCTAGAGATCCCCATACAACCCTCTAGAGAATCCCTACCCTGGTCCTCCAAGACCCCCAAATCCCTTAAGTTACCACATATCCCTAAATATCCTTCTCCAGCCACCAGGAAATCCCCATGCAGCATCCCAGAACTCCTCCACAAGCCCCCAAAGATCTCTAAATCCTGTCCCATAAACTTGGATTCCTTGCTCCATCTCCCCCAAAGATCTTCAACTAGTACCCCTAAAGACTTGTACATCTCTCTGGAAACCCCTGAATCTCCAGCTCCATCTCCTCTGAGACCTCCCCCAGTGTCCCCTCCAGACCTCTACCTAGTCCCCCCCAAAATCCCACACCCAGTCCTCTCTAGACTTCCACCTAGCTCCTCAGAGACCTATACCCAATTCCTGGAGACACCCCTTACCCAGTTCCCAAAGCATCCCCAGCCAACTTCTGGAGGACCCCCAGCCAGTTCTTTGATATGCCCACCAGTCCCCCCAAAACCCTATCCAGTCTCAAGAGACCTTTATCACATCCCAAGGTACCTTCCCACCCATCCCAAGAAGACCCTAGCATAGACTCCTGCCCTGTTCCCTGCCCATTCCTGGGGCCCTGCTCCTCACGCAGGCCAGCCTTCGAAGGTGGAGACAGTGAACAAGGCCATCATGGCTGAAAGGACATTGTCAAAGTTGAAATCGCTGTTGACCCAGAGCCGCTCCCGGACGAGGGGCCGTGATACATCTCCATCAGGGTAGACCAGGAAGGAGCCCCTGTGGATGTTGCAGACAGGCTGGTTGGGTGAGGAGGGGTGGGGATCTGGGGAAAGGGGACTGAGGCGTAGAGCATGGAAGTAACAGGGCAGAGTGGTAGAGTTGGATATCCTGTCCCCCATTTACTGGCTGGGTGACCTTGGGTATTTAACCTCTCTGTGCTTCAGTTTTCCCTATCTATGAATTAAGGATAATACAACATATTTCCTGACTTGTTACAAGGATTAATTAAGTCACTCAATGAGAATAGTGTCTGGCATTGGTACCATATATATTAGCTATCATCACCATTATAATCATCACCACCCCCAAGAAAAAGTAATACTAATAATCAACATTTATCAGCACTAAATATGCCAGGCACTGTGCTTGGCTTTACATGTAGTAACTTTACATTGTAGTACACTCTCCATGTAGTAACTCACTTACTCCTCACCACCACCTTGTGAGATCTGCACTCTTTTTATCCCCATTTTTCAGTTAATTAAAATGGGATTCACCAAGGCTGAGAAATGTACCCATGTCTCATGAGATGAATTTGAACCAGGAATGCCTGACTTCAAAGCCCATGCTTTTAACCACTACCCTCTACAGTAATCTGGAGATGGAAGCCTGGGATTTGGTGGCAGTGATGGTGGGTGGGGGGAGTATTTGGAGATTTCTGGGGAGTCTGGAGTAGAATGTAGGTAACTCTGGAGAATATGGAGAGGGGTTTGGGGGAGGTATTGGGGGGTTTCTTAGGGGTTGGTGAGATATGAGGGCCTCTTCAGCTCTTGGGAAAGTTCTGGGGGTATATCTTGGGGCCTTGGGGAATTCACGGTGTTTGGGGGGCCTTGATAAAACTTGAGGGAGTCTCGGCAGTTCTTAGGAGGAAGCTCTAAGGATTCCAGGGGCCTTGGTGAGATCTAGGGGCCTCTTTGGCTTTTAGTAGGGGTCAAGAGCTCCACAAAAGGCAAGGTTTTGAGCACTCACTTGCATTCTTGGGGGGTGTGTTTGGCTTCATCAGTGCAACTGTAGAATTTCCCCTGTATGGAAGATATTTGTCAGGCAGGTTCACCCTTTACTCCCCACCTTGACCCATGCCTGGGCCTCCTTCCAGTGTTTCCTCCCACCTTGAAGAGCTGCACGCCAATGCAGGCAAACATGAATTGCAGGAGTGTGGTCACAATCATGATATTCCCGATGGTCCGGATAGCCACGAACACACACTGCACCACGTGCTGCAGGCACCCACAAATATGGCTAACAAACACTGCAGGCCACAGCAGCCTGGGGTAGGGATTCTGGGTGTAGATGGGGCTCAGGGACTTGGGCCGGGGACATCTGGTCATGGATCAGAGATGTGTGGTCAGGGACATATGGTCAAGGGGCAGTGCTACGGGCCAGGGACGTGTGGGCACCAACGAGGAATAAGTGTTTACCAGGAAGGGATATGTGGTCACATTTCAGGAACTTGTATCAGAGAAATGTGGCCATTGGTAAGGGATTTATAGTCACTTGTAAGGGACATGGGTGAGGCCACATGATCAGTGGTCAGGGATGTGTGGTTACATATTGGGTCCAGGCTGTGTGGTCATGCACCAGTGCAAACGGTCAGTCTGATTAGAGATCTTGGCCCTTGCAGTGGGGCAGGGCATGGGTCCTGTGGATTTGGGTGGGGCTGGGTTACCTTGAGTCCTTTGGCCCTGTTGATGGCTCGGAGAGGCCTCAGTACTCGGAGGACTCTCAGAATCTTCACCACTGAGATGGCACTGGAGCTGGGGAGGGGTCAGTCCTCAGGCCCTGGCCCAGGCTTAGCTTCCATTCTGGGAGGACTGGAGTGGGCAGGGGGTAGGGAGAGTCACTCACTGGATACCAAAGGAGATGAGGGACACGCTGACCACCAGCAGATCCAACAGGTTGAACCAGCTACGGCAGAAAGAGCCTCGGTGCAGGAAGGCCCCAAACACTGTCATCTGTGGAAGGGTAGAGAGACATCAGGCTAGATTCCAGGTGTGGGGATAGAGAGGGGAGGAGAGTATGGAAACAGGAGAGGTGGGCTGCAGGGGTGGGTGCAGAGTGGATTGGGGCAACTGGGGGTACGACTGGGGGCTTGTTAGTTACCTTTAGTAAAATCTCCACAGTGAAAATGGAGGTGAAAGCATAATCGAAGTACCCTAGAATCTGGCGGGCAAGAGAGAGGCAAAGCCACTGAGTCATAACTGGGGGGAATCCTAGGTGTGTGTGTGTGTGTGTGTGTGTGTGTGTGTGTGTCTGTGTGCACCTTTCTGTAAGTTTTCCTGTCCCTCCCTCCCCCTCTCCTTCCTCTCTCATCATCATCAAGGACTTCGCTATAAGGCAAAAGTCTTGGCCACCAGAAAGACTGGGGTTCAGATTTGGGCAGATTTGGGCTCTTCTACCTCTGCTCATCTATATTGGTGCCATTGGCCTGCTCAACCTCTCTGAGCCCAAGCTTCCTCCTCAGCCAAATACTGATTTCCCTGGTGTTTCCCCAAGTGTGCACAGTAAGGGCTGGCACCTGCAGCAGCTGCCATTATCACTCTTCTCTTTCTGCCCAACTAGGATCTTCTCTGTGTCTCCAGCCTGGCCCCAGCTTGTGCCCAGCAGGACCCCCCTAGGAGTGTCCCCCCCCCAGCCCCCAGCCAAAGGCTCACGTGGTTGCGGAAGGAGTGGGCTCGGATGGGGTCCTCAGCGGCCAGGGATACGCTGCTGAGGATGATGAACACCAGGATAAGATTGGTGAAGATATGATGGTGGATGAGGGTGTGGCAGGCCTTCCTCAGCCTGGGGAGTAGGGAATGAGTTTTGGTCAGAGCCCAGGACCCCAGAGTTGGTTGGGAGAGCCCAAGGGACACAGTTCAGGCTCTGTTGAATCAGGCCATGCACCTGCCAGAGCCCTGGCTGCTTCCTGGCCCTCCACCTGCCCTATCCCCTCCTGCCTTGGCCCCCTACCCACTCCCAGCACTCACGGGTTCGTTTGGCTGAGACAGAAGAAGGCACTGCCCTCAGGGATGGGTACCACCTTCTCCTTGGGTACAACTTCTTGCAGGAGTTCCACATGCCCTGCACCTTCTTCCTCCTCTTCTTCCTCTTCCTCCTCCTCCTCCTCTTCTTCCTCCATGCCTGGCACCAGAAGAAGATCAAAATACAGACAATTAATTGAGAAAATGTATGTAAAGCACCTACAACAGTGCTTGTCATGTGGCAAACTCACTGTTGTGTCTCCAGCACTTAGAACAGTGCCTGGGGCACAGTAGAAGCTGAGGAAATGTGTGTTGAATGAACATCACTATCCTCACAGTCAAAAACACACTATTTTATAATAAAGGCTCTGAGAAGTTCCGCAGTAAAACAAAATGTCTGTTTCTCTTCTTTAATCTCAACATCCCAAATGGTGTTGGCCAAACCCCAAGCCCATTATTTTCAAGATGATTTCAGAAAAGGCTTCTGCTCAGAGAGAGAGGTCTCAGGGGTCAAGAGCTCTGCCCGGGTGTTGTCTCTAAGGTCCCACACCTCCTCCACCTGCCCCTGCCCACTTGCCTGCTCCTTCATTCTTTCTGCCCTCCTCTTCCTCATTCTCCCCACCATGTGCCTGGGGACAGAAATATGGGGGTCACTGATGGTGGGGGAGGCACTATAGGATGGACCCAGGGGAGGCACGGAAGGAACACAATAATGGAGGAATGCACAGGCAGAAGATGGGAGTTAAAGATATACACATATACAGGTATTGATGGTAATGGGAGGTATAGACAATGCCCAGGCTTCTAACTCACCAATACTCCATTTTCCTGTGGGGGATTCCCCTCAGCACTCTTCTCCCTGTGTGAGGAAAGGGGGAGTGATTGCTAAGGTTTGCAGTAGATAGGCAAAGCTTAGGGGGAGTCAATGTAGTCAAAACAGACCTTTCTGAGGTCCCATAGAACCTCCCTGCTTCCGCCCTCATCCTCACAGTCTGTCCTTTTCACAGCAGCCAAAGGGGTCCTGTTAAATCTTAAGTCTGGCACATTCTTCGTCTGATCACACCTCTCCCATGGCTCCCACTCACTTAGAGCAAAAACTGAAGTCCTTGCCATGCCCAGAATGCCCCTAGTATGGCCTTCTTATTCTCCTATTTGAGCTCACCTCCTACCACTCTCCTCCTTGCTCACCCCACTCCAGACTCACTGATTTCCTTGGTGGTTTTTGTGAATGTGCTGAATGTGCACCTCAGGACCTTTGCACTTCCTTTCCTTTTGCCTTGAGCACTCTTTCCCCAGATATTTTCATGGCTCACTCCCTCACTTCACTTGGGTCTCTGTTCAGCGGTCACCTCCACATAGAGGCCTTCCTTGATTACCCTAACCAAAATAGCAATCTTCATTTCTCTCTATTCTTTTATTCCATTTTCTTTGCTTCATTACATATTATTAATATATATTTAATTAACTTATGTTATATATTCATTTGTTTGTGTTTTGTTTGCCTTCCCTAACTTCATGAACATGTTAGCTTCATGAAGGTGAAGACTTTGTCTACCTTGACCCCTCTTGTCTCCTCAGTGTCTAGAATATGGCCTGGCACAAAGTAGGTGCTCAATGAATGCATGTTGAATGAATGGAGACTGGCAGATTGGATCTGGGGATATGGATTGCCAGGGTGGCTGAGGCATCTCTGATGGTGTGGGATGTATGTGTGGGGACCCAGTCAGGGATCCCAGGGAGACACTGTCTTGATGGCAGAGCCAGACATCACCTGCCCTTGTCTTTGGCAGTTCCTGTGTCTCCACTGGCCAGGTTATCCACAGCAATGGCGAGAAACACGTTCAAAAGGATATCTGGGGTGAGTTCAGGCTGCAAAGGTTGAAGAAGCAGCCTGACTGTGGGCCATCAACAACCCCCTATCTTACCCCATGTTCTACCAACATCCAGCCCCCCAAAGCTCCAAGGATACAGTTGCCGCAGATGAAGAGGATGATGAAGTAGACGCAGACCAGCATTCCTGGGAAAAAGGGGCCACCATAGGCCATGATACCATCGTACATGACCACATTCCAATCCTCACCTGTCAGGATCTGAGGGTGGGAGTTCACTGTGAATCTCTTTGGATCCCCCACTGTATGGTTCCCCCCCCCAGACCCACCTATTCCATGTTTTCCAGGCCCCACCTGAAAGACAGTGAGGAGGGCCTGGGGGAAGGTATCGAAGGTGCTTCGCTTGGTGTGGGTCTGATCAAAGTTGAACTTGCCCCCAAACAGCTGCATGCCAAGCAGGGAGAAGATTATGATAAAGAGGAAGAGAAGAAGCAGCAACGATGCGATGGATTTCATTGAATTGAGGAGGGATGCCACCAAATTGCTCAGAGATGCCCAGTGCCTAGAATAGAGATGGAGGGTGGACATGTCCAGTGGTGAGTCAGGGGCAAGGGCAGGATGCCAGCTTGGGATGCACTAGGGGTGGGCTGGGTTAAAATGAACTTTGGAGTTGGGTTGAGGTTAAAATAAGAAGTGAGGGGAAGATTGAGTTTGGGGTTAGGGTTGGTGTTAAGGGTGTAATGACAGATGAAGTTAGGATGGAGGTTATATGGAAGTTCATGAAGTTAGAATTGGGTTCAGGTTGGGACTGGGCCTGGGATTGGGGTTGGGGTTAGGGGTTAAGAGAGTGTTTGGTGTTTTAGATGGCTGAGTTGGGGATAAAGTTGTGTTTGAGAGTTGGATAGAGGAGGGGATAGGGATGAGATAGAGTCTGGGGCTGGAGTTGCAGCTGGAGATAGGTTGCTGGTTAGGAGCTAGGGACATGGAGGTTGTGGTTAGTGATGGGGCTGGGGCTGCAAGTTAGGGATGAGATTGGAGATGGGGCTGGCTTTGGGATTGGGTGTTGGGGCTGTAAATGAGTTTGGTATAATGAGTGGCTGGGGGTTGGAGTTAGAGATGGTGTAAGGTTAGGGATGAGTATGGAGTTGAGTTCAGAGATGGTGCTGGGAATAATGTTTTAGCTGGAGCGGAGGTTGAGGAAGGGGATGGAAATGGAGTAGACACCCTCCCCAATGGACTTTAATTTCCATGAGGCAGGAACTTGTGTCTGCTCTGATTCCTGGGGTTTCCCAGGACCTGGAAGGGTGTCTGGCCCACAGTATGCCCTCAATGGATATTTGCTAAATGAATGGTGATGCAGATAGTCACTGGAACTGGGGGGGGGAGCTGTTGGGGCTGTGCTTGGGGCCCCAGTCCTCTCCCGCCACACACACCTAGTGACCTTAAAGATCCTGAGGAGGCGCACACATCGGAGCACTGAGATGCCCAGGGGCTGCATGGTGCCCACCTCCACCAGGGTGGTCTCCAGGATGCCCCCACAGACCACAAAGCAGTCAAAGCGGTTGAAGAAAGAAGAAACATAAGCAGAGGGGCCAAGACCGTACAACTTGAGAAGCATCTCCACCGTGAACAGACAGAGCAACACTTTGTTGGCATACTCTGTGGGGAGAAGGACAGAGGTGACCGAACTGGCCAATTTCCTTGGAGATGTGCAGGGAGGTAGGGGCCACAGGGCGATCTGAGGTAGCTGGTATCAGGCAAGACACAGGTTGGTGGTAGCACTAGGGTTAGGAATTGGGGTGAATTTATAGGTCAGAGTGGGTGAGGTTTTGAGGGGCTCAGAACTGGGGTGAGGGGCAGAATTGGGGTGGGGGCCTTGGTGAGTCTCCATGAGTTCAGGAAAACTCCAACTCAAAGGTAGCATTGGAGTCTGGGGTTTAGTTGGGACTGAGGCTGGTTTGAGGCTTGCAGTGAGAAGTGTGTTCAGTATTCAGGTTGGGGTTGAGGTGAAAACAAGTAATAGTAAGAGCTAACACTTAATAGCACTCTATGTGGGTCCAGCAATGTTCTAAGCACCTTTCACTTCAACTCACTTAATCCCCCCCAACCACACCATGAAGCAGATAAAATTACTGTCCCCATTAAAAAAAAAAGTTTTATTTATTTATTTTTGAGAAAGAGAGATGGAGAGTGAGCAGGGGAGGGGCAGAGAGAGAGGGAGACAGAATCCCAAGCAGGCTCTGCGCTGTCAGCGCAGAGCCCTATGTGGGGCTCGAAATCATGAACCCTGAGATCATGACCTGGGCCGAAGTCGGATGCTTAACCTACTGAGCCACCCAGGTGCCCCATATTGTCCACATTTTGTAGATGGGGAAACAGAGACATGGAGGGTTTAACCCATCCAGACAGTGTGGAGTTAAGATTCTGGACTCTGGAGCCACCTGCCTGACTCACTTACTAGCTGAGTCCTGGGATTAATCAGTGAACTCCTCACTACCTCAGTGCTCAGTACTCTGTGCCTTAGCATTTAATTCACACAAGGTTTTGGTGAGGAGAAATTGAGTTAATACATGTAAAGTGCTGAGAATGGAGCTTGATGCACACAAGTGCTACATAAGTGTAAGCTACAACGTGGGGTGGGACAAGCTAAGGTTTCTGCATTTATTAGGGCAGGAATGCAATGTCTGGGGGTCTAAGGAACCCTAGAGATCCTGGACTTGGGTTTCTAGGGTGGAGGGAATTGGGGACTGGGGAAGAGGGCTGGCAGTCCGCGAGGGGAGGTACGCACCCTGGATCTGCGTGAGCCATACGGGCTGTCCGTGGTGCTCTGAGGCGATGGTCAGTGTGTTGAGGAAGACGAGCAGCAGCACGGCCCAGTAACAGGCATTGGACTTCACCGCCCGCCGGCAGCGCGCCCGAAGGCTCCGATTGGCTCTGCGGAGGTGGCGGCTGAGGGGAAATGCGAGCCCACTGATGAAATCACCTACCTAAACCAGGCCTGGGGGTGCTCAGTTGGGTAGCCCGGTGGTCATGGGGGACTCGGAGGTGGGGTTTACAAAGTCATGGGGTCCAAGGATCCCAACTCACCAGACCCTGGTTTTCATGATCTTGTTTCTGGAAAAGAGGAGGATGGGAGGTGGGCGTCATAAAGGACCCAGGGGCAGTCAGTGGCTGGGGTTGGAGGTGGGGGGCTGGGATCAAGGTTTGAGGGTAAAGTAAGGACTGGGGTCAGGGTCTAGACGGGGTTCTGGGCTGGGTCAGGGGTTAAGGGCTGCGGGCCCTCACAGGCAGCGTGTACAACCGGCCAGAGCCCCCTCCTCCTCTTCCTCATCGCCTGGGGTCTCTGTCATCGAACCAGTGTCACTGGCTGGGAGGCTGGCTGTGGTCGGGGTGGGAATAGAGGTCAGTCCGTGAAGACCCAAAGGCTCCACACTTGGCTTTCTTCTCTGTCTACCCATCCCGTCCCCCTCCCCAACCTGGATGGACTCTCACCGTGGCTGCTGGTGGAGTGTGTGGAGCGGGTGGAGTGACTGAACCAGCGCAGACGTCCACGTCTCCTAGTGGTTAGCTCTGCCAGTTGTGGCCCTGCAGGGTGGGGAGGACATTTGGGGAGCATGGCCTGAGGCTGGGTTAGGGCCAGGCGTGCGCGTATGGCAGGGGGGCTGTTATTTGGAATCTTTGTTCTGGGTACAGTCTGGGAAGGGTATTGGGGTCTGCGTCTGGGTCTGTATTCTAGGTCAGAACTGGGGGCTGGGCCTGGAGTCGTTGCCGGTTGGGGCTGGGTCTCAGGAGGGTAGCCCACATCTGAGGCATGTGTGGGGCAGGGAATGGGCCAGACTGGGATTGCCTACGGTGGCCAGCCCGGCCCTCTTCAGCCATAGAACCAAAGTTGCCATCAGCTGAGGACTCTTCGATGTCCAGCTCCTCTGCCTGCATGATCCAGTCCAGGTAGCCCCGGAGGTCCTCCTCCAACTGCTGCTTCTCCCGAAGCTTCTGGAAGTCCCCTCGTGCTTTTGCCTTCTCCCTCTCCTTGGAGAACTCTCTGAGGGAGGAAGATAGAAGGCTGGGAGGGGGGACCACCCTGGCTCCCATGCCTTTACCATTCCAGCCTCACCAGCCTCCTTGCTGTTCTTTGAATAGGTCAAGCACATTCTAGCTTTGCAGAAGCAAAGGCTGTTCCCTTTGCTTGGAACACTTTCCTCAGACATCCACATGGCCCATTATCTCATCTGTGTCACATTTCTAGTCAGATAACACCTTCTCAAGGAGGTCTGTCCTGCTTGTCCCTATTTGTAATTGCAAGATTTGCCCATTTCTATTTTTATCCATCCTTTCTTTCCATAGCACAGATTCCATACGAAACACTACATATGTGAGTCGCCTGGCTGACTCAGTTGGTAGAGCACACGAGTGTCAGGGTTGTCAGTTCAAGCCCCATGTTGGGCGTGGAGTCTACTTAAAATAAAAAACAAAAATAAAAATAAACCACTATGGGTGTGCACGCATGGGTGTATACACAATCTACTGTGTATGTTCCTATTCTCTCCACCACAGTGTAATATCCAAGAAGACAGGGATTTTTGTCTTTTATTCCATTCCTAAAATGGTGCTTGCACACAGATGTTCAATGTTGACTGACTGCATGAAGGGGTATTTCAGGGGTTCTGAAAGAGTGCCTAGGAGTGTGCTAGGAACAAAAAAAATGGGAAAGGGACTATTGGCGAAGGTGTCTAAGCTTCTCACCCACTCAGGACACCAAGCACAAGGTTGAGGACGAAGAAGGACCCAAAGATGACGAGACTCACGAAATATAACCAGGGCAGCTCATACCCCATGGCATCCTGCATCTGGGGAGAGAGAGGGCATGCATCTCTCAGGATATGCAGACACTCTCGGAGGAAAGGCAGGTACAGTCTCGCGCTGTGCGCCCGCCATCCACCTCACCCAGTAGAGCACATCTGTCCAGCCTTCCATGGTGACGCACTGGAAGACCGTCAGCATGGCGAAGAAGAAGTTGTCGAAATTGGTGATGCCTCCATTGGGCCCTGCCCAGCGCCCGCGGCACTCGGTCTGGTTCAGTGTGCATGCACGCCCCGAGCCAGAAGACGCACAGGGTGACGGGTCCTCCTCCGCTTCCACGTCTGTGGCGAGATCAGTTCCGATTTTGAAGCACGG
>NW_024420586.1:25599047-25667382 GCF_014898765.1 Herpailurus yagouaroundi
ACCTGGGAAGTTCAGTATGGGGTTCGAGATTTTTCTAAATCAAGGGCAAGGTTAAGCTCCTAACTCTGCTAGGTCAGGATTCTGAACCACTGGAAAGTTGTGAGTCCCAGCTACAGGTATCCGGGTAGTGGAACTGTAAAATTTAGGGTGGAATCTTGTAAATAACAGTGAGACTTGAGCCTGGGGGAGGAGTCCTGTGAATTGGGAAGGGTCTCTTGAAAATGGAGTGGGGGCAAGGCTCGGGCTGAGGTCTGGATGAAGGGCCTGAGTATATGGGGTCAGTCCTGGAGGATGGTGTCCGAGTGCAGGGTAGGGCCTTGGCCTGTGAGTGGAGACTCGTGATAGAGGGAGGAGCTATTAGCAAAGGGGCGGTTGTAGTCTGGGATTGAGGGCAGAGTCTTGAGTAAAGGGATAGGGCTTGCTTATCTGGAGGTGGAGCCTAAGGTTGGGGGCGGAGTCTCGTGGATTTGAGTGGGTTTCAAGGAGAAGTGGGTGGGGCCTAGTAGCCAGTGGAGGGGAGTGTCTTGTCCGGGGAGGGGTGGAATGGCTGACCAGATCCCAGGAAGTAACATGTCTTGTGCATTCGTCCAAGGAACAGTTCGAGTCCGATGATGGCATAAATGATGATGACGAACAGCACGAGCAGTGCGATGTGCAGTAGTGGCACCAGCGCCTTCATGATGGAATTAAGCACGATGTGCAGGCCTGTGGGGACCCAGGGGCGGGGTCAGCTTAACCCTCTCCTGCTCCCCTCCCCCACCTCCAACCCCTGGGGGCATGCCACTCACTTGGGACCCCAGACACCAGCCTCAGTGGCCGCAGCACCCGAAAAGCCCTCAACGCCTTCACATCGAAGCCCCCCGGCTTCCCCCCGGTATGTGGGGTGTCTCTTGGCCGACCAGGGCCCTGCTCCAGTAGCACGCTAAACAGCCTGGTGGGGTAGCACGGAATTAGGAGGCAAAGGTCCGGTCTTGGGCCCTCCCTCCACCCCTCTCTTCTCGGAAAAGCACAAGTCCCTGTAACTGGAAATGCAAACAAGTTTAAAACGTTAATATTCTTGATTCTGGCTGCCAGATGGAGGCAGTCGGAAGCAGACTTTCCCCTGAGTCCCGAATTCAGCGGGCCTGGGGTAGGAAGTTGAACTAAGGTGGGGGTGTCCCTCGCAGACGCGTACCCGACCACAACGATGATGAAGTCGAGTAGGTTCCAGCCATTGCGGATGTAGGCGCTGGGATGGAGCACCAGCCCATAGGCCACGATCTTGAGCACAGTCTCCACAGTGAAAATCACCAGGAATACGTACTCCACTTGCTCCTGAGGGCGGAGCCGGGGGTGAGGTGGGAGAGCAGGGAGTTATTTGGGGGTGGGGCTTGAGGGGGGCCGGGGAAGGGAAGCTTAGTCCGGGACCTAGGGTGGGGCTGGATGGGGGCGGGCCATCTGGGTCAGAGAGGAGCGGGTGTGGGGAGGATTGAAAGGTTGTGGTGTGGTTCTACTGGGGCTGTATCTGGCTGGGGGTGGCGGGGGTGGTGAGCCTCACCAGGTTGTGGTTGGCAGTATTGGAGTCATCCTCTGGGAAGGGGATGTAGACCCCCAGGGCTACACAGTTGGCAAAGATGGTCAGCAGGATGAGGATGTCGAAGGGCCTCAGGTGGATAGTCAAGGACCCAGGCAGATAGGCCTCAGAATATCCCCCCATTCCCTTGGGGCCCTCCCCACCCAATGCTGACGCTTGACCCAAGGTAACCAGCCCTGACATTCCCAACCCCTGCCTTGACCAAGGCTTTGACTTTGAACCCCCTGGAAACCTTAGACATCCCCAACTCTTGCTGTGATTTAGTCTTTCACCCTTGACACTCCCCCTCCCCGCAGTGACCTTCACCTTTCTCAACTCACCCTCTAATCCAATTCTTGGCTCTTTTTTTTTTTTTTTTGAGAGAGAGAGAGAGAGAAACAGACAGAGAGGGAGAGAGGGAGAGACAAAGTGCAAGCAGGGAAGGGAAAGAGAGTGAGGAGGACAGAGGATCTGAAGCAGTTCTGCACTGATAGCACAGAGCCCATGTGGGGCTCGAACTCACGAACTGTGAGATCGTGATCTGAGCCAAACTTGGATGCTTAACTGACTGAGCCACCCAAGCACCCCCAATTCTTGACTCTTGATCCCTAGTGACCTCAGCCCTCCTCCATTCCAGCCCTGGCCTAATCCTTGATTCTTGGTACCCTGGTGACCCTCACCCCTGAGCGCTGCCCCTGGTTTCCAAGGATGCTTCCACTCCACAATGCTGATGCAGGACCGCCGCAGGGGGTTGGCCAGAGTGAGGCAGAAGAGCGCTCGGGGTGACCGCTGGGCACTGGCCACTGCCACTGTCTTGTGCTTGCTGTGCTGAGTCCTTCGCTTAGGGGTCCCCAGGCCTGATGCCCCGCTGATTTCTTCACCCCCTGATGCTGGAGGCCCAGGGCACAGCCCCCATTCAGGACCAGGGCCTGTCCCATTGGCTGGACTGGGCTCTGGGATGGTGTCTGTGTGGAGAAACCAAGTCAGGGAGGGACTGGGTATTAGGGCAATCATGGCTACCTCCTTCCTGATCCCATCCCAGTGTGTGGGGGAAGAAGAGCTTGTAAAATTAGGGAAAGTTGGGGGGTGCCTGAGTTAAAAATTGAGGGGTGAGAATTGGTGTTGGAATTGATTGGGGGTTGAGAGAGTTTATGGAGAACGGAGGGTGATGTTACATTTCCAAGTAGGATTTGCTGTTAGACTTGGTAGGGAGTTTAAATTGGCTTGGGGTAGGATTAAGTTTATAGCTGGAGGCAAATTTAGGGTTAAATTCGAGTGGTGGACTTCTGGGTTGGGTTTAAATACCGGTGGGAGTGGAGTGTGCTTGAGATAGGATTTAGAGTTAGGACTGGGTGTTTGAATGAGTTGGGATTAGAATTAGGATCAAGATTAGGGTTAAAGTTAAGTTTGAATGGGATTTGAATTTGGCATTGGGGTTTTCAGCTAAGGCCATTCCCAATTCCCATGGCCTTGTTTCAGCCTCTGTGAGGCAGTAGGTTGGCTTGGTTAAGATCCCAAGCTTTGGAGAAAACAAGCTGTCTGAGTTTAAATCCTAACTCTGCCACTTGGTAGCTGTGTGTAGTCTTGGGAAAAATTGCACAACCTTTCTGAGCCTCAATTTCCTTATCTGTGTAATGGAGTGATAAGAGTACCTACATTTTAGAGTTGTTGTAAGGATTAATGAGTTTAGCATTCAGAATAATGTCTAGCACCAACTATTATTCCTATTTTGTAGGTAAGGAAATTGATGCAAAAAGAGATTAAGTGATTTGGTGAAGTGGCTGAATTGGGATTCAAATCTATGCAATTTCTTTTTTTTTTTAATTTTTAAAATGTTTTTATTTATTTTTGAGAGAGACAGAGAGAGACAGAGCATGAACAGGGGAGGAGCAGAGAGAGAGGGAGACAGAATCTGAAGCAGGCTCCAGGCTCTGAGCTGTCAGCACAGAGCCGGACGCGGGACTCAAACTAACAAGCCATGGTATCATGACCTAAGCAGAAGTCGGATGCTTACACGACTAAGCCACCCAGGCACCCCAAACCTATGCAATTTCTGACTCCAAGCCTTCATGACTTACTACCACCAAGAGTGTTCATTCTCTCTCCTCTCTCTCTCTCTCTCTCTCTCTGTGTCCTTAAAAATGGATCTGTGCTCTTTTTGGAAAGTCAGAGACCTACTCACTAACAGTATTGATATCCAGACATTGGGGCTGAGGTTAGGTGAATTTAGAGCTCATAGTAAGGGCTGTATCTATGTTGGCGTTTAGACTCTAACAGGAGTTTGCCCTCTGGTTGATAAGGTTTGTGTTGGGATTAAGCTTGGGGCTGGCTTTGGAATTGGACTCAGGGTGGGCACTAAAATAGAGGTTGGGGCCAGGATTAGGGTCGGGATTCAGCTGGGAACTAAAGCTGTGGATGGGGCTGGGAGGCCATAGGTGCAGGGTCTAGGTCAGGCTGAGAGTCAGGGTTCAGGTGGTGGTAAGGCTATGTTTGTTGCTGGATGGGATGGAAACAGGGTGATGTGGTTCTGATCCCCTGGTGGCTCTCCGGGAGTGGGGTCCTGCTGGGCAGGAGATGGGTCAGAGGGACAGAGGGTAGAGCAGAGCCCAGGCTTGCTCCAAGGGTCTATAGGGGTGGAAGGCTGCTCTCACCTTTCCCGCCTTCAGATGCCGACATCCTCCTTTCGAGGTTGAAGAGCCATCTGCACACAGCCTCCCTCTCTTCCCCCAGCTTTAGAGAGATTAAGGTCACAGGGCGGGGCCATAGCAGGGTTGGATGGGAGGGTGAGTAGGGGCAAAGATAGGATATTTATGGGCCAGGGCTTGGCAACAGAAATGGCACTGATTTTTAAAAAATATTTTTGTAAAATACATACCAGCACCAGTCAGAAATTAAAATAAGAAAAAGGATATCACTTCCCAACAGTATCTGAACTTTGAAGTACATAGAGATAGACCTAACACAATATGCGTATGGGCAAGATCTCCATGGGAAAAAATGATCAAATATTATCAAGTGATTAAAGGGGACCTAACCAAATGGAGAGATATGTTAAATTTACTAATAGAAATAGTCAAGGTTGTGAACATGTCAATTCTTCCCAAAGTGATCTAGAGATTCAGTGTAGTCCAGAACGAAATCCTAAAAGATTTTTCCATGGAATTTGACTAATTGATTCTAAAATCTATATCGATACACAAAGGACCTAGAAAAGCCAAAATCCTTTGAAAAAGTACAAGATGGGAGGACATTCCAGATTACTGTTTACTGTTATAAAGCTACAGTAATTAAGAACAGAACAGAGTTCAGAAACTGAGCCCCACATATATGTCCACATGATTTATGACAAATGTGGCTCACATTTGGCTCACACCCTGACAAATGTGACAAATGTGGCTCACACCCTGCTCAGTGGAGACAGGGTGGTCTTTTTAATGAATGGGGATTTCATGAATGTTTACTGTGTAATTATTCTTTGGAGTGTACACATATGTAAACAAATTTAAAAAAGCATTACAGAATGCATGAATACTAGTGACTACAATGTATGTAATGCTTTGCTACTGTATTATGTGTCAGGTACACGGTAACAATGCTTTACATGAAATTAATTGTTTTAATCCTAGGAAGCAGGTATAGTGATAGTTCTATTTTAGATGAAGAAACTAAGACACAGGGAAGTTATGTAACCTGCCCACCGTTTAGCTACTTGAGCTAAAGACTTGAGCTAAAAAGCTAAGATTCAACCGTAGCCGCTTTACGCTAAAGCCCCAGCCCTTAACTTGTACACTTTTACAATGGTAAGATGAATGCCGCCTTGAACGTACGTGTCAGGAAGCCGCTCTCAGGCTGGTCCCTTTTTTGAACAATGCGCACGGGCACGCGCGTACAAAGGCACACACGCTCGCGCTCTCGCTCTCGCTCAAGGTATATTTCTTTGCCTCCCTGGAAGAAACCCCCCCCCCCCCACCGCCCCCGGACTGCAAGCGGAAGAACTACAAGTCCCAGCAGCCATTGCACACTCAAGCCTACATACGCACCTTTGCACCAGGACGCCAGGCGTCCGGCGTGCGCCACACTCACTCTCGGAACTACACTTCCCGTCTGTCCCCGCGCAGCCTGTGACACTCCTTGGACCGCGAGTGCCGAGCGGGATTTCTACAGCCGCGCCTCTCTTGCTCGGACCCGGCCCTGGACCCGGCCTCGGACTCGAACACGGCTCCATCATGGAGGAGGCGGACCGAATCCTCATCCATTCCCTTCGCCAGGCCGGCACGTAAGGACACAGCCCCCGCCCACCCCTAAATACCCACATCCGGGGCTACAAAACTCTGGACCCAGTCACCCGGGAACCTTAAAACCCTGGACGTTGATATCCAGGGTTCCAACTTCCAGGACCCTAAGACACCCCTGGTCCCTTTCACAGACACATACGTGCGCGCGCGCGCGCGCGCGCGCACACACACACACACACACACACACACACACACACGCAGGCACTGTGACATCAGGGGCTTCCCAAACCCTTTGTCCCCGACACTTGGTAAACACTAAACTCCAGGATCCAGACATCTCGAGACCTTAAAACCTTGGAACCTCAAGACCCAGTACCCTGAAATCTGTGGATCTTGACATCAATACCTTGGGACCCTGATACCGGGAAAATCTAAGCCACCTGTATTTTGAGTACCAGGGAATTTAAACACCCAGGACCCCGGCACTTAAAAACCCTGGGCCTGGATACTTGGGAACCTTCAAACCCTGTTCCCCAACACCTGGGCTTTTTAAATCCCCAGATCCTAAAATCTGGCGATCTCAACACTTAGTGACCCTGACGCACAAGGACTTCTGTATTCGAGGCCCCTAAAACCCCAGGGTGCCAATATCTAGGGAGCCTTATGTCTGGATTGCTTGAAACTAGAAGGTCTTATTATCCAGGGATCTTGACATCTAGGGACCCTGAAGTTTGGAAGTCCTGAAAACCTGGGCCTCCCAATATCTAGTCTCAAAACTCCAGGAGCTCAATATCTAGGGGCCCCTGACATGCAGGGAACATGATACCTGGGAATCCAGAAACCCAGAGAGCATGCCGCCTGGGTCCCTTGCCCTTCCCAGACCCCAGAAATTTAAGACTTTTAATCATAAGGAAATTTGAGATTTTTTTGAATTCAGATCCCTTCCGTCCACCATTAGGACCTAAGGACTTCCCCAGTTCTTAGTTTTCCAAATGGAAGTTGCAGTCACCAACACCTAGGACCTGTTTGAAATGTGGCCATCCTCCCTACTCCCACCTGATACTAATGCTTCCAGAAGGCAGCAGGGCCCAGCATGATCCCCGTTTCCTGGCTACTTCCTACACTGAGCCTGCTCCCTTCTTTTTCAGGGCAGTTCCTCCAGATGTGCAGACCCTGCGAGCCTTCACCACGGAGTTGGTTGTAGAAGCTGTGGTCCGTTGTCTGCGTGTGATCAATCCTGCTGTGGGCTCTGGCCTCAGTCCTCTGCTGCCTCTGGCCATGTCCGCCCGGTTCCGCCTGGCCATGAGCCTGGCTCAGGCCTGCATGGTGAGTGCCCTCCTCCCAATACACACAGCCTCTTCCTTCCTCCTTCACAAAGTTACTAAGTTCCTTTGAAACTCTTGCCTTTCCTCTCTGACACCTCCCCTGGTGGCTTAGTGTTCATTAGTGGTTAAGGATGTTGGGTCTATGGTCAAACCGTCCAAGTTGCTCAGACCCTCACTATACTGCTTGTGAACTGTTTTACCGTAACCCTTCTGGGCTTCAGTTTCCTTATTTGTGAAACTGAGATGATAAAAGTAGAGTCCTTATGGGCATTAAATGAGTTGATCTAGTTTGTGATGCTTAGCACCAAGAGGCTCTGAGTAATGTCATTTCTCCTAGCTTGCTGGCTCTGTGACTTTGGGTTAGTCTCTTAATATCTTTGGGCTTCAGTTTCCTCACTTGCAAAATGGACATAAGAATTGTACCCACCACATAGGGTTGCTATGAGCATTAAAAATGAGCTGATATGTAAAAAGCTGGATATAATAAGCTTTGTGCAAGTGGTTTTACTCTTCTTAGATAGGCCTGATCTGGCTGCTTGCATCCCAGCAACCTATGGCTTTTAATGAATGTAAACATGGCCAAACA
Organism: Herpailurus yagouaroundi; assembly: GCF_014898765.1. Lineage (NCBI taxonomy): Eukaryota > Metazoa > Chordata > Mammalia > Carnivora > Felidae > Herpailurus > Herpailurus yagouaroundi. Next base: position 25,606,746 of record NW_024420586.1, read on the forward strand.
GACCTAGTATATGGTGGTAGGGTGAAAATTTCCATTTAGCCTCTGGGGACAGGGCGGTCAAGTTTCTTGAGTTTGTACCTTGCTTACGTAGTGTCTATCTCTTAACAGTAGGCTGTGGGGCTCTGTCCTTCCCTTAGATCTCAGGTTCACTTTGCTCTTGGGGGTTCTCAGGTTCTTCTCTCTGGGGCCCTTGGTGCCCTCTCGAGCCCGGCAATCTATCCCCTGGCCTGGAGCTGTTTTCTCGAGGAGGACACTTTTTAAGGGAGAAGTTCTGTTCTCTTAGACCAAGGACAGTACACAGTGATGTTGAGGAGGAGTTGGGGATCTGGCTTCCCCCGTTTCTCTGTTCCTCTCTTCTGTTTGTGTGGCCTCTCACTGGATCTGGTGTTGGCTTACCTGCGCTTACACTCTCTCTAGCGTGGGGCAGAGAGTGTGGCCAAGAGGGACCCTCGATTGGCCCCAGAACCTCCATTTGCCTGCAGTAGGCAGAAAAGGTCTCTTCTAACCCAGCTGGATGCTTCCATGTTCGGCTGTCTGCCTCTTCGTGTGCCCCATGCCTGGAACCACTTTCTGCCACTCAGCCACCTCCATAGTTTGGTGTCTATCACTTCACACACCTGACTCCTGGAATGAGTTTCTATATCAGTCACAACTCTTTGATTGCAGGTGTCGGAAAGAACCCAAAGTAAGATAGCTTAAAAGCCAGTGGTTTTCACACTCTTTTGACTGTGACCTTATGTTGTGACCTAATACACACACATGCAGGTAATAATGATGTTTTCTGAGTGTATGCCCTGTGTTGGGCACTGTGGTGACATGATGTTAACTTACTTAATTCTTGCGACAACTTTCAGAAGTAGATACCATTGGTATCCCTTTTTTCAGATGAGGAAAGCAAAGCACCAAGAAATTAAGTGATTTGCCTGAGGTCACAAGGTTGGGAAGAGGCAAAACTTGGATTTGGATCCAGGAAGTCTGCTTTCAGAGCCCATGCAGCTCCAGACCAACAGCAACTCTGGCAGAGAAAAAGGCTTTCTGGGCCGGTGTCTCAGTCCTCACCCAGAACCCCGATGGGGCCTTTGATCTCTTAAGGCAGACACATAGGGAAAGTACTATCAGCCCCATTTTACAGCTAGGGAACTTGAGTTTCCAAGTGGTTAAATAACTGGCCCAAGGCTTTATAGCCAGTAAGTAGCAGTGGATGGATTTTAACTCCGATCTTTTTATACCAAAGCCTGGAAAATTACTTCTAAAATAAAAATAAAAATTTCTAACAAATTATTGTTTTGAGTAGGTCATTTTATTAGACAGGGTCCAGTCTGGAGATAGAAACCCCAGCAGTAGTTGGAACAGGGAAATTTTGATATAAAGAATTGTTAACCAAGGGGCGCCTGGGTGGCTCAGTTGGTTAAGTGTCCGACTTCAGCTGGAGTCATGATCTCACGGTTTGTGGGTTTGAGCCCTGTGTCAGGCTGTGTGCTGACTCTTAGAGCCTGAAGCCTGCTTTGGATTCTGTGTCTCCCTCTGCCCCTCCCCTGCTCATTCTCTGTCTCTCTCTGTCTCTCAAAAATAAACGTTAAAAAATTTTTTTAAAGAAGTGTTAACCAAGTAAAAGGTGGTTAGCTATTGAAGGGGTAAAAGGGATCTCCAAGGTATGACAGAAGGAACATGATACCTGGCTGAGGCTCCCATTCCAGACTGTTCACCCCATTACCCTGCCTGTCTGCTATAAGGGAGTTACTTTGATTGGTTTCTTGTGTGTCTTTCTGGTTCTTCTTTTTTTTTTTAATGCAGATATAAGCAAATGTGAATATACTTCTTTCCCCTTTCTTTTTCATTTCTTTCTTTCTTTTCGTATTAAAGAGATTTTAATTGCCCAGTTTCTGGTTATAAGCAATGGTTCATGACTCATACTAAAAGTCCTTTCCACCTAACTTAATAACTGTCTAAGGTGCATAACAAACCATGAAGCAAGTCGAGAGCATATTTCTTTGAAATAGTCTAAAACACCTGTATCAGAAAGTGATCCACTCGGAGCATTTTATTTAACATGATTAGACAGCCTGTCCTTCCTTTTCGTGGCATTTCATATTCTCTGTTTCCTGGTGGTTTTTCTCCAGAGAGCACATCTATATACTCTGCAGAGTCTGGAAGGGAAAAAGCAAAACCAAAAGCCTGCTTCCTGGTTTGAAGCTGGGGAGAAAAGGCCCTCTTATAACTGTCAGGAGGGTCGACTTGAGGTCATCTTTGAACCACGTGAAGTTTTTTTTTTTTTTCAGAGCCCTTCACTTTCCAGGTCTCTGCCCCTTTTTATGTCTTCTTTAGCAGCTTTTTCGTTAGTTTGGCTGTTGTGTTGAGGAAAGTCTCTATGAGTTACTGGCGCTACGTTGTAAATTAATCAAGTGTGTTGTTTTGTTTGACTTTGCCAAATTGCCCTCCCTGGGCTTTGTTTAATTTTGGCCTTCCCAACAGCAGTGTAGGAGAGAGCACTTGTTTCTCCACAGCCTTGTCCACTGATTTTTGCCTGTTCAGTAGGTGAGGAATGGCATCTCAGTATAGTTTTTCTCCTCAGCTTTGTACTTTGACAAACTTTCAAATTTAAAGAAAAACAAAAGTGGAATGATAACCCCTGTATAACCCTTGTATACCCTTCTCCTAGTTTCCTATAGTGTTAACATTTTGCTCCATTCTTGTCTCTGTATATAGATGCGCGCGCACGCGCGCACACACACACACACACACACACACACACACACACACACACACTTTTTTTTGCTGAGCCATTTGAAAGTGGAAGACAGCATGACACTAAAATTTTCAGCATGCCGCTCCTAAGTAGAAGGATATTTGCCAGCATAACCACAATGTTGTGATCACACCCGTGAAATGTAATATTGATAGCATATATTAGTATTGACAGTATATATTAAAATACCAGTATCTAATACCTAGTGCGTGGCCAAATATCCCCCGTTGTCCCCAAAAATATCCTTTGTAGCGTTTTTTTTTTAAACCTGTAGAATCTAATCGAGGATCACACATTTTATTTCACTGTTGCGTCTCTAATCAGACACATCCTACAGTCCTCCCTTGTTTTTGTTTCTTTGTTTCTTTTGTGATGAGGAATGTTTCTGAAGAGTCTAAGCCAGCTGTTGGATGGAATGCCCTATGATTTGAGTTGGTCAGAGTGTTTTCTGATGATTAGATGCAGGTTTTGGGCAGGAACACTGCCAGAGCAATGGGGGCTCCCTCCCAGCGTGCACCTGGAGAAGAGAACATCAGGTGGTCCCGGGTCGGTGATGCTTGTGTGAGATCTCTCAATGTGCTTTCAGTTTGTGTCTTTCTTATAAGCAAGGTTGGATATATTTGCCTATGTTTAAGGGCCATTTTCATTTCTTTTTCTGTGAACTGCCTGTTCCTATCTTTTGCCAATTTTTCTCTTGTATTACCAGTCTTTTATTGCTTCAGGTTTTTGTTTTCTTTTTTTGAGATTTATGTATAGAGAGAAAGCATGAGTCAGGGAGAGGGGCAGAGGGAAAGGAAGGAGAATCCCAAGCAGAGCCCGATGTGGGGCTCGATGCCATGACCTGGGGATCATGACCTGAGCCAAAACCAAGAGTCAGATGCTCAACCCACTGAACCACCCAGGCCCCTGCTTGTTTACTCTTAATCTACTAGGTCGATTTATTCTTTGTGTGTGATAGGAACTCCAAATATTTTTTTTCCATCTTGTCATCACTGTTTGACTTTGTAATTATATTCTTTAAAATTTTTGTTTCGGACACGAGGGTGGTTCAGTTGGTTAAATGTCTGACTCTTGATTTCAGCTCAGGTCATGAACTTGTGATTCGTGAGTTCAAGCTCCTCATCAGGCTCTGCACTGGCAGCAAGGAGCCTTCTTGGGATTTTCTTTCACCCTCTCTCTCTCTTCCCCTCCCCTGCTCTTGTTCTCTCTCTTTCCTTCTCTCTCTCTCTCTCTCTCTCTCTCTCTCTTTCTCTCTCAAAAACAAATAAATAAACATTAAAAACTTTTGTTTCTTTTCATGTATTCAGAAATATTCATTTTCTCTTTTATGGCCTCTGGATTTTGGCTCATAGTTAGGCCAGAGCTTTAATCTTATTTCTTGCTCTCTGTAGCATTGACTATAATCACTCTGTGGCTTCCCTCAGAGGTCTGGAAGCCTTGGGGAGCCAAGGGGAAGTTCAGAGAGTAGTGGTTGGTGAGAGAGTGGGAGCATTTGTGGTCTAGGCCCAGGGTTCCCAGGGCAGGAGGATTCTGGCTGCCTAATAGAGGCTACCTCCCCAACCCCCAGGACCTGGGCTATCCGCTGGAGCTTGGCTATCAGAACTTCCTCTACCCCAGTGAGCCTGATCTCCGGGATCTACTTCTCTTCTTGGCTGAGCGTCTGCCCTCTGATGCCTCTGAGGATGCAGATCAGCCTGCAGGTATGGGGTGCCCAGGGCGTGGTGGGGTGAAGAAGAGTGTGGCAGAGGGGCCAAGAGAGGTGGAGGTGGTAAAAAGGTTGGGGGTGTGTGTGGGATGTGTCTTTGGGAGAGCTGGGTAGGAGAGGAAGATTGGGGCTGGGGGAGGGGAGGCAGTGCAGGGGGAAGGGGGTCTGGGCTTGGGCTGCCCCAGGTGGGGAGTTTGTTCTGGGAGGGTCCTCTCTGCCTCACCTCCTCCTTGCCCCCCCCCCCCCCCAACCACATGGGCCTCCTTGGTGCTTCTCAGCCACTCCAGGCATCAGGGCCTTTGTATTTGCCAGATTATTCTTCCCCTGGATATCCTCCTGGTTCACCCCCTTACCTTTTAGAGGTTTTGTTCACATGTCCCCTTAGGGAGGCCCTCCTCAGACTGCCTTGTTTAAAATGACATGCTCCTCTCTGCAGTCTTTACCCTCCTCTTGGATCACCATCCGACAGTTTTCTGTATCGTACTCATGACCTTTGTCATGTTCTCCTCTACCAGCATGCTGGTTCCATGAGGGCAGGGATGTTTATCAGCTTGTTCACTGAAGGATCCCAAGAGTCTAGAACAGTGACTGGTCCATAGTAGGTGCTCAGTTAGTGTTGAATGGCCAAGTGTGAGAACCACAGCTAGACAGATCTGCATCTCTGGGATGGGGTCAGGGAGCCACGGCTGCTTTCCTGGCATATGCATTTTTGGAACTGTGGCACTGTCACCTGATTGATACTCCTTCCCCACTCTTCATAGGTGACTCAGCTATCCTTCTCCGGGCCATCGGGAGCCAAATCCGGGACCAGCTGGCCCTGCCCTGGGTCCCTCCCCTCCTTCGCACTCCCAAGCTACAGCACCTCCAGGTGGGACCCCCCCCCCAACTCATATCGGTGTTGCTCATCCCTAGCTTGCCCCCCCACCCCAGGGGGCTCAGGTTTTTGACCCCCCCTCCCACCAGTGCCCCTATAACAGTTCATCATGGAGGCTCTGATTCTGCTCTCCCACCAGGGTTCTGCCTCCCAGAAGCCTTTCCACACTACCAGGCTGGCCATGTCTGAGTTGAGTTCCAGAGGAGGTAAGTGTGAAGCTGCAGAGAGGGGCTGGAGAGAAGGGTAGAGGTGGGCCTGACCCTATGGCCAGGTGGCCAGGCAGGAGGGCTAGCTGACTATGTTCCTGCCTCCAGAGTCCCGGGAGTTCCAGGCGAGTCCTCTGTTGCTACCAGCCCCCACCCAGGTGCCCCAACCCACTGGGAGGGTGGCCTCACTCCTCGAATGCCATGCCATCCAGCTCTGCCAGCACATGGGCCGGGACCACCCTGGGGATGAGGACTGGGTCCACCGGGCACCACGCCATCCCACCCAGGTACTGCCCGATGCTTGGCTCCCCACTGCCAGGGCTCCTGCTCATGGCTGCTTCCTGCTGCTCCCGTCTCAGCTTCCCTTGGTCCTCTGCCCCCTCCTTTCCCCACTTTGTCCTTCATCATCCCCCCTCTGCATGCATGCACCTCCCTGGCTCCTCCCCTGAGAGAACACTGGAGCCAGAAAGACTGTGGGCCTCGGACAAGTCAGTATCCCTCCCCAGAGCCTTGGTTTCCAATTCTGAGATACAGAAGCTGATAGGAGGGGGCCCCCCCCCCCCCCAGCTCAGGCTAGTGCTTGACTGAACCATGTGTAGGCTCCCAACAACCAGAATGGTCAGAACTTGCCCCCTTCCTTCCTGTTTCTACTACCTTTTTCCCACCCCTGAGTGTCTCATTCTTTCTCTGTCTCTGCCACTGTCACCAATACTCATTTTTTTCTGTCCCTAGATCTCTGCACTGTCTTTTCTGGTCACTGTCTTTCTTGTTCTGTGGCTTTGCCACCCCTCCTTCCCACCCTTCTGTCTGTCTCCTCATGTCTGTACTGCGTCTCTCCCCTTCCCATCTGTTCACCTCTGTAACTGTTCTGTTTGCCCCCTGCCTCCCCCACTGCCACTTGTTCCATCTTTACTTCTGTCCATCTTTTTGAAACTTACAGAGATTTTCGAACACAGAAATAGAATATTCTAATGAATCTTATGGAGCTGTAATCCACCTTCAACTATAAGCGTCTCACCAATCTTTCTTCATCTGTTCTCCCCCGATTTTTTTTAATATTATTTTATTTTAAGAAAATGTTTATTTATTTTGAGAGACTGAGTGAGAGCATGGGTGCAGGGCAGAGAGAGAGAGAGAGAGAGAGAGAGAGAGAGAGGGAATATATCCCAAGCAGGCTCCACACTCAGTGCAGAGCCCGACACAGGGCTCGATCTCATGACCAGGAGATCACGATCTGAGCTGATATCAAGAGTCAGTTGCTTAACTGACTGAGCCACCCAGGTGCCCCCTTTCAGTATTATTTTAAAGCAAATCCCAGTATTCATGCCATTTCAACTCTAAATACTGCAGTATACATCTCTTAACTCATAAGGGCATTCACTTTAAAAAAAATTTTTTTTTCAACATTTATTTATTTTTGGGACAGAGAGAGACAGAGCATGAACGGGGGAGGGGCAGAGAGAGAGGGAGACACAGAATCGGAAACAGGCTCCAGGCTCTGAGCCATCAGCCCAGAGCCTGACGCGGGGCTCGAACTCACGGACCGCGAGATCGTGACCTGGCTGAAGTCGGACGCTTAACCGACTGCGCCACCCAGGCGCCCCAGGCATTCACTTTTTAAAGTAACCACTGGGTCTTTTTCACACTGAGTAATATTAACAATGATCTTTTAATACTGTCACTGAGTTTGTAATCAGATTTCCTCAGTTGTCTCAAAACTACCTCTGTCCCCCACCCCATTCCACTCTGCGTCTACCTGCTTCTCTGCCCAGCACCTCTGGCTCTCTGTCTCTGCTCTGTCCCCACATAGCCTTTAATGTTCCTCTCTTATTTGGGAGCTACTGATTTGCTCTTCTGGTGTGGAGAGAAGTGTGGCTGTGAGGAGAGGACCCTGTCCTTGGGGAGCTCCCAGACCGGTGGGTCAGGAGAGGGGGACTGGGCCCCCTCGGTGGGAGAGGCTACTGGGTGGCCATGACTGGTTGGTAGCACTTTGTCAGGCAGCTCCCTGGAGGAGACAGGGCCTTGGGTGCCTAGTGGGCCTCTACGCCCCCCTGTCTGCCCTGCCATCTGTTTCCAGGAGGACACACGGGCTCAGCGGCAGCGGCTACAGAAGCACCTGGCTGAGCATCTGCGCCACACCTGGGGCCGGCCAGGGGCCCCTCCACAAGCCCGAGACCTGGGGGAGCTGCTGCAGGCCTGGGGTGCTGGAGCCAGGACTGGTGCTTCCAAGGGCTCCCGCTTCACACACTCAGAGAAGTTCACCTTCCATCCCGTGAGTGTGTCTCAATGGACACCGGCGTGCTGATGGGGCCGAGGCAGGCTCACAGGGTTGCTCTGTGTACAGACAGCACACTTTGTCCACACAGGTTTCTGTGTTCCCAATGGGCATGCCCTCTCCGCACTGGGGTGGATACCCAGAGGGGTCCCCTGGGTTCTCAGGGGCTTCAGTGGAGAGAGGGTGGAGGGCAGGAGACCATGTAAGGGTGTTGGAGTGCTCTTTGTGCAAACCCCAGCTTCCCCCAGACAGTCTCGTCTGGAGATATCTTCTGTCCTTTACCCAGAAGGGTGCTGATCCTTCTCATGGGAGGTGGGCGGGAGCTGTCAGGGTCAGGGAGGTTTCTTTATGAGCAAATGCTTCCAGCCTGTGGTCTCAGAGAGTGCCTGGGTCCTTATACACTCAGTCTGACAGCTGTCGGTGGTTGAGTGGACATGAGGATGGTGCAGGGAGGGCACTTGGAGGGGGTGCTAAGGCTGGGTTGGGAGGGGCAGGGCCTTTCCTCAACAGTCAGGATACTCCCTTCTCACTCCCCCAGGAGCCTGAGGCCCAGGCAGCCCAGGTGTCTGACATGCCGGCCACCTCCCAGCGGCCTGAACAGGTAAGCGGAGCAGTGGCGGGGGTTCTGGGCCCTTGCCTGCCTGCTGGGCCCGACACCCCCATCCAATTGGCCTGTGCCTCCCAGGACACACGGGCAGCTCAAGAGCAGGAGCTGGAGTCTCTTCGGGAACAACTGGAGGGAGTGAAGCATAACATTGAAGAGGTTGAAGCCAACATGAAGACCCTGGGAATCAGCCTCGTGCAGGTGGGAGGTGGGGTTGGGTCACAGTGGGGCCTAGAGGGACTTGAAGGGGCTGAGAGGACTCTGTAGGGGTCTGCAGATGTTAGAAGGGTTCACAGGCGACCTTGGGGACCTGTGGGCTCTTGATGATTCAGGAAAACCAGTGGGGGTGAGAGAGGGATGTAGGGTCGGGGGGTTGGACCTATGGAGTTGGGTCACCTGTGGGCATCAGTCAGGCCATGTGTGTGTCTATGAGAATCAGGAGGGGTGCGAGCATCTGTGGGCATCTGTGTGGGCATGACAGATCTGTGTGGGCAGGGGCTGGTGGGCCTTGTCAGGGTTCCTGGGGGCCATTGTGGACGTGGAGGGGTCAGAGGGGACTATGGGTGTCTCTCACCGCTTGTAGGTTTCTGTGGCAATCAGGACGGGCCAGGGGGCCAATAGAGGGTAAAGGGATGTGTTGTCATCTGTGGGGGCTCAGGCTAGGCTAGGGCTTTCCAGGCTCAGTGGGGGATGTGGTGTGTCGCTGGGCTCCTGCAATGATGGCAGTGGGGGTCACGGGTGCCAGGTGGAGACCGAGTGTCGGCAGAGCGAGCTGAGCACGGCGGAGCGTGAGCAGGCCCTGCGCTTGAAGAGCCGGGCTGTGGAGCTGCTGCCTGACGGTGCTGCCAACCTCGCCAAGCTGCAGGTGGGGCTGGTGCCATGGCTGGGTGGGAGGGTTGGAGTCGGAAGGGTCCAGCCTGTGTGACGGGTATCCCCTACCACCACCCCCACCTAGCTCGTGGTAGAGAGTAGTGCCCAGCGGGTGATCCACTTGGCGGGTCAGTGGGAAAAGCACCGGGTCCCTCTCCTGGCTGAGTACCGCCACCTCCGAAAGCTCCAGGACTGCAGAGAGGTAGGTTGTGGGGTCCTGGGCTGTATGTGGGGGGCAGGTTCAGTCCCTCCCTAGGGGGCCATCCCTGTGCTCTGCTCACTGTCCCTCTGCCCATGGGGTCCTGGCAGCTGGAATCTTCTCGGCGGCTGGCAGAGATCCAGGAGCTGCACCAGAGTGTACGGGCAGCTGCCGAAGAGGCCCGCAGGAAGGAGGAGGTCTATAAGCAGCTGGTAAGGCCTGCATGGGGAGCCCTGGGTGGTTCGGAGTGGGTGGGGGTGGGGGTCCCAGGGGAATGTCTGCTGTGTCCCCACCTAGGTATCAGAGCTGGAGACCCTGCCTCGAGACGTGTCCCGGCTGGCCTATACCCAGCGCATCTTGGAGATTGTGGGCAACATCCGAAAGCAGAAGGAAGAGATCACTAAGGTGCACCATCATGGCTGTGGAGGGTTGGGGCACACGGACAGGCACGCCCAAGGGGCAGATGTGTGTAGCATGGCCACATGGACACCCCACTCCCTCCGAAAGGCAGAGCTGTGTAGCCATACCCCAACACAGAGCGGTCCTACCCAGTCCACTCCAGCCACGCCCGATGCAGTGACTCACACCCTGTCTGGATGTGAGAGCATGCGCACAAATGCCCTCAGCTGGCCGGCTAGTCTGTGCCAGACATGGGCTTATTGGCTACACTGTTCTCCACCAGATCTTATCGGACACAAAGGAACTTCAGAAGGAAATCAACTCCTTGTCTGGGAAGCTGGACCGGACATTTGCAGTGACTGATGAGCTTGTTTTCAAGGTGTGGGACAGGCTGGGCCAGGTGGAGGGGTGGGGGGCGCTGCTAGGCTACTGCCTGCCTGTCTGCTCACAGGTTGGCTTGGGTCTAGGCCCTGTGTGAGCCTTGTAGGTGCACTGCTGCTTGGGCCTGGCTGTGTGCCATGGAGGATGAAGTCAGGGGAGTGGGAGAGGGTGGCCTTGTGCGGTCCTGGAGGTGGTAGACGTGGGGAGCGTGGGGGAGGCCCACTGATCCCTTCTGTCTGGTCAGGATGCCAAGAAGGATGATGCCGTTCGGAAGGCATACAAGTATCTAGCTGCTTTGCATGAGGTGAGTGGAGAAGCGTGCCTGGGGCTGCCTGGGGTGGGGCATGGTTGGGGTGCAAGCCTTCTGCTCCTGCCATCCCCAGAACTGCAGCCAGCTCATCCAGACCATCGAGGACACAGGCACAATCATGCGGGAGGTTCGAGACCTTGAGGAGCAGGTGAGGCTTGGGGTAGGAGGGGAAACCAAGACAGGCCAGTGGACAGCAGCTTGGTTAACATCACGAGAGGCTGTGGGACTGGACACAGCCTGTGGCTGGACTCTCAGCCATGCCCCTTAGTAGCTGTGTGTGTGTAAGCTGGCATAGGCCAGTGGCCTTCTCTGAGCCTCAGTTTCCACCCCAGAGGTCTTCACACCTGCCTCCCAGGGCTTCAGCTTGAGTATGCGGTGGCTAATCCTGCCATATAGCAAATGATGCTTTAGGTGAACAGATGACACGTGCAGAGGCCTGTCGGTGGGACACAGCAGGCTGTTGTTGGAGGAGGGTGGGGGGAGCACGGGAGGGGCCTTGAGTGGCCTCCATGGAGGCAGGGTGGCGAACAGGAGCTGGAAAGGGGGCCCGGCCCACTGAAGGGATGCGATTCGCGTTGCCTTAGATCGAGACGGAGATGGGAAAGAAGACCCTCAGCAACCTGGAGAAGATCCGCGAGGACTACCGAGCCCTTCGCCAGGAGAACGCTGGCCTCCTGGGGCGGGTCCGTGAGGCCTGAGGAGCCCCCAGCATAGGTCTCCTTCTGGCCTTAGGCAGGGATTTGGGATGTTGGGGGCCATGGCCAAGCGCTTGCCCTAGCCATTCCCTCTGTTGGCTGTGCAATTCCTCCTGCTATGGCCTTAGCTCCAGACCCCTGCCCACCTGACCCCAACCCTTATCTGGGATGATCATCCAGAGTGTGGGAATTTGGCTACAGTTTATTGGGGTTAGGGCCTTGGATCCTGAATAAATGAGGGGCTCTGACTGCAGTCTAAGCTGAGGCATGGATGGGGACGTAAGGCACAGAATGGGGGAGGTGGGGTGGGTGACAGGAGAGGCATGGGGTATATTTGGTGATTCAGTGTGTGTGTGGCTGTGAAAGCCCATGTGGGACTCAGGAAATCCACTGTGGCGCTGTGTGGGTGTGCGCACACGTGAGATGCACAGGTGTGTTCTGATGGGCTGTGTGACCAAGAGGATTTGTTCCGAGCTGCCGGAGGATGTGTGTGACTGGTATGTGTCTGTGTGGTTCTTTGGGTCCTGAGATCCTGAAGCTACCAAGGCTGCTTGGGCACACCCCGTGTGGCCCTGTACCTGTGGGCCTGGAGGATGGTTGTGGGTGTGTGCTTTGGGGTATGTGGGCTGACAGAACTGTGCTCAGGTGCGATCGTCTGCGTGATTGCAGATTTGAGGTTGCCTGGGTGTGCTGTGGCAGGCTCTTTGTGTTTTGGTGCTTGTATTGCATCCGAGGGACAGGACTGTGACTGTCTGTGTGTCTTTTTGAGCCCCCAGGGTCATCTGGGAGAGTGACTGAGGCAGGCCATGTGTGTGGTTGGTTGCAAAGGCTCAGTTTGGCTAAAGAGCTTGTAGGAAGCCAGGCCTCTGTGAGCAGCCTTGGTGCAGAGCATATGATCTAGGAGGGTAAGTCAGCTGAGGATCAGGGTCCCTGGCAGGCAAGACTGCGCACCCCTCACTTCTTGGTCCCTGTGGGTACATCTGGGGCCTGCCACCCCTGCCCCAGGCCACTTCTACCACCCCACCCCGTCCCCCGTTTCGGCCCCTGTCCTTCCTTCCTCCTTTCCTTGGTCTTGAGATTAGGGGCCAGGTGTGGGGTTGGAACACCTGCTGGGCCTCTGGCTCCTCTTCTTGCGGAACTCGAATTCATCCACGGTCCACACGGCCCCCTTCTCACTCTCCACCCGCACAAAGCATTTGTGTAGGCTCAGGTTGTGGCGGATGGCATTCTGTGGAAGGAAGGCCGGCCAGGCCAGGGGCAGGGGAGATGGGTAGGCAACCATCCTCCAAGGTCAGCACTACTCACCAAAAACCGGCCTCCTGCCCCTTTCCAGCATGCCTGCAAGCCCAGCCTCAGGCCCTCCCACTCCTGAACTTGGTGCAGCACCACGGTGGCATTTGAGGCCCTCCCAGCCACCGCCACCCCAAAGGACCTCACCTTCCAGGTGGCGGGGTGGTTTCTGAAGAAGGCAAACATGCGTGTGAACCAGTGGTAGATCTCGTTGAGGGTCCGCTGCTTTTCGGGAGCCTCCAGGATGGCCTGGGGGTGAGGGGGTGTGGGGGTAAGGGAGCCACTCCCTCATAGTTGGGCTGAGGGTGGCAGTGTCTGACATGGGTAGAACTGTGGGAGCTTGATTTGTTTGGATTTAGAAATGGGTTTAAGGGTCAGAGATGATGGCTGCAGTGAGGTTCTGGGTCAGGATGTTAGGATGGGGCTAGGGATAGGTAGGGGAATGTGTGATGTTGTGTAGGGATTAGGTGTGGGCCTAGGATGAAGGTCTAGGCAGGCCCTGATGAAAGTTCTGGGAAGGCATTAGGGAGATTCAGATGAAGGGGTTCGGATGGGGTGAGGACAAGGGTCAGACAGGTGTCACAAGGAAGTGGTTAGAGGCAGGGTCCAGCTGGGGGATATGTGGGCACATTGGGATATGTGAGGACTAGGGAAGGAGTTAGGATAATATCTGGGGTGGGTTTAGGGCCAGGGGCAAAGATCAGGTTGGTTTGGGGGCTATTTTACAGGTCCAGGAGGGGGTTAAGTATGGGGTTGAGATGGGCATAAGGGAAGGGGTGGGTCAAGGGCCTGAATCTGGCCTGGGTAGTGGTTAGGTTTGGGCTTGGGGCAGGTCTGGGGTGAAGCCAGCGTGGGGGTTGCATCTGAGACATGGGTTTGTTCGTGCAGGAGCCTGTACTAGGGGCACTCAAGAGGAAGGCTGGGACTGTGGGAGGCTTGTCCCCACCCCGTTTCTTTTCCTTCTCCATGGTCTGTGCTGCCTGCTTACCCAGCGGATGAGGGTGGCGTAGGTGAAGGGTGGCCGCATGTCGTGGAACTTGAAGTAATCCATGTTGTGGAAGAACTCTGTAGGAATGGGGGAGAGTCAGGTCCCATTCCGGGGCTCCTCGCCCCCTCTCCCATCCTCCAGTCTACAAGCAGAGTCTACGCAGCTAAAATCCTAAAATCCCTTGCTAACAGCATCAGGCTTCACCATCACAGTTCTTGTGCTGAGCACCGGACATCAAATGTATCATTTACTCTTTGTACCACTCCCACCTCAATGGGCCTTATTGTTTCCAAAGTTTAAAGGAAGTGGAGTATGCACACAAAGGGATGTAACTGGCCACGTGGCAGAGCCAGGATGACACTCAAGGGCCCTTATCCCTGATAAGCTCCTGGCCCCGGACCTTGTGGGTAGTAGGGGATTCGTGAGCTAGTTCCCTCCCTTCTGATGACCAAATGGAGTAGCTGAAGCCCAGAATGAGGGCTTCTCTCCCAGTCCCCAGGAGAGATGGGGCTAGAAATTAGAAACCATAGTGGGGGGCTTGCAGGCCTCGGAAATGCTGAGAGACAGCTTTTGTAAGCAGTTGTGTTTTCCCAAAGGCTGGGTGGCAGTGCTGGGGAAGAGCACTATTGGGGCTCCTGTCTCCCACCCAGTGCCAGTCAGGGGCATTAGGGGTTCAAGGGGCACTAAGTATGGCATGGGACATCCTTGCCTGGGAATGTGCTATTTCCATGGCTGCCCCAGAGGTGCCTCCGCACAGCAAACAGGCCGTCAGGGGCCTCCTGGGGGCTGGGCCAGGCTGGGCCAGTGGCGGCTGGGGTGCCAGTGGCCACGATGCAGCAGGAGCCCTTGTCGGATGACGCCTGCAGGAGGAGGGAGAGGCTGGTGATTCAGAGCCTTAAACTTTCCACTTGAATTTTAAATAAGTGTTTTTTTAAAAGCAAGGGAGCTCTCTTCTCAATTCGTCTGGTGTGGAATCCCATGAAGCAGTGTGAGCTGTATTTATTAGAGTGTGCGTGTGGACCCGTGTGTGTGTGTGTGTGTGTGTGTGTGTGTGTAGAACACCAAAGCTGGGGCCTCGAGCTGGGGTTGAATCAGGCTTCTCTTCTCCCCAACTGTGACCTGTGACCTTAGGGATGATGGTAATAACCTATTGAGGATTAAATCAATATGCTCTAGCAACGTTCTCAGAAACGGTGCCTGGCACCCGGGGCCTGCTTCATGGGTGTGTGACCTGTTTAATCACATAGATCCCTGCACTTTGTTTACTCTGTGGTTATCATCTTGAAATCTGAGCCCCGTGTTGTTATCTTGCACTGGACCCTGCGAGTTACATAGCCAATCCTGCCAGTGTCACGGGGTCTGTATTCAGTCGGTGTCTGGCTATTTGCTGTTGCTTTGAAAACTCAAGAGCATGATGTTTTGGGATCTTAGGGTCAGAGGCTTTGTAGTTGGAGGGGACAGATTTCCAGGTCTGGGAATGTTTGGAGCTGGGGACAGGGGCCCAGATGTCCTGGGGCCTGGGTGCAAGGACAAGTCCCCATCCCCGCCCCCCCCCCCCCAGCAGTCTGTGCCGCCTACGGGCCTGGCGTGGCTCACCGTGGATGGAGCTTTGGTCAGAGCCATCTTCCCAGCCAGGTGGGCCTGCATAGCACCCAGCTTCTCCTTCTCCAGCACCAGCTGTGAGGATGGGCACAAAGTGAGGCCTCACCTTGGCCATTCTCCACCACATCTTTTTGCTCAGGTTCCCTGGGAGTGCTCCACCCCCTCCCTTTATGCCAGCCCCCATCCTGGGTGAACTTGGCTCCTGGCACAGGGTGGACATAAGGCTTGCCCATCATCGCCCAACCACCCCTCCCCTACATCACCTGCTGTTCCAAAGACTGCACCACTTCCCTCTGGAGGAGACACTGTGCCCTGCCCTTCTCATCCAGGAGATGGTCCGCCTGGCAGTGCCTGGCTCGGGAGGAGATTCCATGTGGGTGACCATGGTGGACCTGGCTTCCTGGCTCAAATATTCCAAGTGAGGAGGGCCAGACACTCTGGGAGTTCTCTCTTCGGAGTCTCAGCCTCCCTCCCCTCTCTATACCTCAGTCTTCCTCTTATACCTGCTATTCCTTCAACACATGCTACTTGGCACCTCCTGGTACCAGGCCTGAGCTCACCAGCTGAGCCTGGCCAGGGTGCTGGAGATGATGTTGGAAGGCTGCTAAACTGAGAGCAGGCCAGGTAGGTGAGGGCAGGAGGGGCACCCCAGGTGGAGGGGACAGCCTGTGTAAAGGCCTGGTCGTGAAGAAGACAGGGTGCAGAGTCGCCACTGATAGTTGGGTTTGGTTGGAGAAGGGGTATGTGCGTGTGTGATGGGGCTGAGGGAGGCAGCAACAGCCGCTGTGAGAATCTAGGACTTTAGGGATCAATAAAATCAGGCTGGTGTGTTGGTATCAGGGGTAGCAGGGCAAAGCAGTTAGGAGTGTGGTTTCTGGAGCCTGGAACCTTCTGCCTGGGTTCAAACCACAGCTCTGTCACTTAGGAACTGGGTGATCTTGATCAAGACACTTAACTTTTTTTGGCCTCAGTTTCTGTATCTGTAAAATGGAGGTAAATAATGGTATGTACCTCTATTATGATGCCCCATTACACAGATGAGGAAACCAAGGCCCAGAGAAGCTAAGTAACTTGCCCAAGGTCACACAGCCAGTGAGTGATAGAGCTGGGATCTGAACCTACAGTCTCAGCCTTTGCCTTTTGCCTCTTCGCTACCTATGAGGCCTGAGCTGAGACCTGTACCACAGGCCTCCTCCTACAAATTGGGGGCCCTCCCGGACAGGATAGGGCCTGGGTCACTCACTTGAGGAAATCCTCTGGCTCCTCGAAGACCTTCTCACATCCAGGCCACTTGCAGACACCATTTGCCAGCAGTGAATAGGAGCCCTGGGGCACGGTTGAAAGGGTGCTGGGGGAACAGAGGGTGTTCAGGGGAGGGAATGCCAGGGCAGGGGTCCTTCCCAGCCTTGTCCACTGACCTGTCTTTCCGGGGTGTGCTGGGGCTTGGGAAGGTGCATAGCAGTGCCGGCTCCCTGGACACCCATTCCAGGCTGGCCACGTTGATTCCTGTAGGTCAGGACAGGGCACCTTTGGGGACTGAGAGCTCAGCCCACAGAGACTCTCATTTTGAGCTTCCCACCCTCCTGAGCTTCGCAGGCCCTGACTCCCAATGGGTTCTGTTGTCCCTCACGTCCAAGGCTTCTGGTGGAGCCGCTCAAAGACTGCCATTTGCAAGTGCTGACATTTTGACTATGCAAAGATCTGCAGTTCCATGATTCTGACATTCTGCGTCTTTAAGGTTCTGAGCCTGACATTTTTTTGGAGGTTGGAGTTTCCAATATGATAAGGCCTGATACCTCTGCCCTCCTGAGGGCTACCATTCAGCAGCCTACACTGCTCACGTTCAAGGACTTGGGGGCTCGGGTTCTGTAGAGCCGTGGGGTGGGGTGTTACCAGGTGGCAGGCCGGGCCGGGCCTTGAGGGAGAAGACACCAGTGGCAGCAGTGGGTGGTGGGAGGCTGATCATAGCTGGGCTGTCCAGTGGGCGCACCTGCAGCACAGGGGTCCGAGCGTGGGTATCCACCGTTGAGAGCTGGGGGCACATATGGGCTGTGGTTTAGCCTGCCCCCACCCAGTTCTCCTCCCTGCTCCCTCCTCCCTGCCCAGTCCGGGTCAGTACCTGGTGCATGAAGTGTGGCCTGTCCTGGAGGAGTGCCTGCAAGTGGGGCAAGGGGCCCAGCCGTGTCCCAGAGGGTGCCACCATGACTAGGGGCACTGTAGGCAGCTGGGGGGGGGGGGGGGAGAAGGCAGGCAGGTGAGATGTCATCCTTCTTCTCATTGGCCTACATGTCTAATTCCCACACTCCTCACCACAAGCCTACATGGCAGGGACTCTGACCATCCCCTTTGCACATACGAGGAAACTGAGGCTCAGGGAGAGTGAATGACTTTTTCAAGATCAAGCAGCTAATAAGTGGCAGAGCTGGCCTCAATCCTATCGCCTCAACTCTTTGGGCTCCAGCCCTCCCCTCTGTCGCATGGGGATGGGGTCACATGGCCATGCCTGTGGGATCCACCATGATAGGATCTCCTCTCCTGAGACAAGGATTGGGAGGTTGGGGAGAGCCTCGAATCTCTGAGACCTGCTAACTGGGGACTTTCTTGGCCCTGTGACATCTGCATAAGTCACAGACTTGCCTGGGACCCAGAAAACCACTTCCTGTGCCCCAGCTGGGCCCCCCGCCCAGTGCCACAGTAAAGGTCGGCACCTGTAGCCCCAGGTACCCCACCCTGCCTGCCCCATTCTGGGCCCTGGGCCTCACCTGCAGCTGTGATGGTGGCATGGGGTTCAAAGAGGAGGAGGCATGGGCCCCGCCTCGGAGGTCCCGGCCCTGGAAGGTTGCCCCTGGGCCCTTGGCCCCCAGCGGGTCTGAAGTCTTGGGTCCAGCCCTCCAGCTGGGTGAGGCTCCTGGGGATGGGCCAAGTGCCAAGGAAGGGGCCGAGGGCTTGGCTGGCCTGGGGTTGGGCATTGGGTCCTTGTCCGAGGGCAGGCTGTGGGGACATATGGGGAAGGAGTTACACATGTCCCTTGTGGGGTGTGTGTGTGTGAACTGCTCAACCACCTGAACCATGTGGGCACCTCTGTTGGTCAGAGCAGGCATTGGCTGGGGCATGTCCCCAAAGGCTCCCCAGCTGAACCCCAGCACCGGTCACGTGTACATGTGGCACACACCACACACACATTGGTGTCAGGAATACAGGTATGTGTGTGTCTCCACACATGCCCCGTGTGCAGATGTGCACTGGTCCAGCACTCGGCTTGCCTGTGCATGCTGGCACAGCCCTGGTGGCGATATGTCCTCCACAAGGGAGATGGGGGATTTGGGGTGGTTTGTGGGGCCTCAGCCAGGGCAGGTCTCAGCTTTTTTCCGCAACCATTTGAGGCTTGTCTCCAGGCCTCAGCCACCTGGGCCTCTCTGCACTCTGCACAGGCCACGTGACCTTTGCTGATCCTGCTGGGACTGGTCCATGACTCTCCTGGTGGCATTATTTTATCCCAGTGACCTGGCATACACAAGAGTGGAGGGGGGCATGGACTCAAGATCCCTCTGGCTGCTGTGAGAGGGACAGACTCTAGGAAGGTGAAAACAGGAGTACTGGTGAGGAGGCTCCTGTGATAATCCAAGCAAGTGACAGCTGGGGCACAGACCAGGGTGGTGGCAGTGGAGATGGTAAGAAGTAGGTGGATTTTGAGTGTTTTGAAGGTGGAGTCAGGAGAATTTGCTGGCAGCTTGGATGTGGTGGGGGGTGGTGAGAAAGGGAGGGTCAAGGTGACCTCCAGGTATTTGCCTGAGCAGCTGGAAGGACAGAGCGGACATCACCGGAGATAGGGACAATGGGGACAGCAAGGTTGGGGGTGAGGACACCAGGTGTGGATAGACACAAAGGGTCTGGTGTTAGACATGCCAGTGGAAATACTGAGTGGCAGCTGAGTACAGGAGTCTGGGGCCCAGGCAGGGGCGGGGTCTGATCATCTCTGGGCTCTTGCCCCAAACGGAGCTGACATGGCAGGTGCCAGAGAGGAGAGACCGGCTCTCTTGAGCCAAGGCCTGTGGGAGCATCTTGACTCAGCCCCCACCAGAGTTTATCCCAACTCTGCTGTCCAAGCCTGCACTCGTGCTATATGCCCTGCCTGGAAATCCTGCTCTTCCTCCGTATGCCCTATCTGAACCCTATCCAGAAAGTCCTCCATAATGGCTCCAGGCACCTTTGCTGAGCCCCAGAACCTTACACTCTGCAACAGGCAGGGCTTCAGTTTCTTGGAATCCCATTCTAAGAGGAAGCCAGAGCTGGAAGGGACTGCCTAGTCCAGCCTCTGTTTTACTGAAGGGGACACCCAGGTGCAGCGTTTCACAGTCCCATGGCAACTTGAGAGCTCCATATATTTCTCCAGAAAGTATGCATGTGTGCACATTTCACAAGGCCCCTGATGTGGGGCTGTGTGTGTGTGTGAGAGAGAGAGAGAGAGAGAGAGAGAGAGAGAGAGAGAGAATCCCCACCCCGCAGCACTGGGTTAGGCACACAGCTGCCGATAGTAGCCTAGGCCAGCACAAGGAGGGTTTAGGGGAAGAGTCGCTCCTTCCTTTCTTTACTGTGAGCTCACAGGGGTTGACAGAGCTCTAGTGCAGAGGGAGGTTGGAAGTGAGAAACCAGGTACTAAATTCTTAGGCTCTCGGGGTTAGAACATTACTGAGTGAGAATCAAGAGCCTGGGTCTACGGAGGCTCAGAACTCAGTGACCATGAGGAGGTGAACAAATGCATGAGGGCAGAGATTGAGGTGATGCTTCTAGAAGCCAAGGCATGTCAAAGACTGCCAAGAATCCACCAGTAGCTAGGAGAGCGGCATGGACAGATTCTCCCTCGCAGCATCAGAAGGAACCAACCCTACCTGCACCTTGATCTCGGACTCCTGGCCTCCAGAACTGTGAGACAATAAATTTCTGTTGTTTAAGCCCCCTGGTTTGTGGTAATTTGTTACAGAAAACTGAGTAAACGAATACCGATTTTTGGTCAGTTTATAGATGGTTTCTACCACTCTGGCCTGGCCTACATCGCTGGCCTGTGGTCACTTCTGAAGCTGCCTGGACACTTGGCTGGGGCTTATAAGAAATCTCCTCCCCAAACACATCTGGAATGGCCAGACTCAGGGAAGCATCAATACATTCTCAGAAAGGGGACATAGATAGGGTCTGTCTGGTGGTGGGGAACCTGGAGGGCCGGGCTGGGCAGCCGGCTTCCTGCATCGTCTGTTGGGGCGTCCCTTTCTGACTGTTTCTCAGAAGCTGCATGGAGGATGTTTCTGGGACACAGAGTGTGTTTTCATATCGGGGTCTGCATCTGGGCCCTGTTGTCACTTCCCCAGATTTTCCGCCATTGACGTCATGGCGGCCGGATGCACTGGGCTTCATCGGCACCAAGGAGGAAGAGAAGGGGGCAGATACCCCACCCCACGGGTTTCGTTCCGAGAATTGGCTGGCCCATCCTGCAGCTGGCTTGGCCCAGGTGGGGGTGATGTGGGTGCTTGCGGATGTGGTGAGTGACGTCCATCTGGCCACCATGACAAGCCCTGGGCCCTGTAGACCTGGCCCTTCTTGGGCCATGGAGAGGCCCAAGGTTTGATGCTTGGGGAGTACTGTGTAGAGCCTACAGGTATTGGGACCCTGGGGATCTTCAAATGGTACTATGCCAGAATCACAGAACCTCAGAATCACTATACTTCAGAATCACAGAACATCATTTCTTAGGTTCAAAGGATCTCAGAATCTCAAACCCACTCTATGGGGTTCAGGGGTCCAACCTCTCAATACAGGAAGGCCAATGTCAATGGTGTCCAAACTCACTAGAACTCCCTGAAGGACAGGAAGGTCACTACTTCATAGGGTCTCTGGCTTACCAGGCTTGGAATTGTAGCAAGTCTCCTCTTAGCCTCCCTCCTAAGTTCTGTGAAGGCAGGAGGGTCAGAATCATCTCCTCTCCTTCCCCCAGCCTGGGGCTGGGCTATGCCACTAACTAGTTATAACTCTCCTCAGGCTCATATGTAAAGTGGGACAGTAATAGTACCCCTCTTCTAAAGTTAATGCACATGAAATGCTTAACAAAATGTCAGCTCGGTAAATGAACACGTACAGGGCCTCAGTCTCCCTGTCTATTCTGGGATGATGTTCCCACACTCATAGCCATTCCATGAGGGATAGGGAAGGAGGCAGGGAGGTAGAGGCCAGCGTGCCTTCAGCTAGGGCCTGCCTCATGGCATGGAGCAGGAAAAGCCTCGGCCTTTGCCAGTAGAGAGCCCACTGCCAGGCTCTATGGAGGGGCTCCAGGATGGAAGTTACCAGGTTACTGAGGGTCAACTCTCGGGACATGGCTAAGCTCTACTCATAGCTAGACACAGATACATTGACTGACTTATGTCCCTCCAGTATCACCACCCTCTGGCCAAAAGGCCTCTGAACCCATGGGACTATGGGACCCCACCCAGACTAGCTCTTGTGAGGCTGGGCCCTACACTGGCCCATGTGGCCACAGAGCCTCCTGCCTGAGTAAGGGCCCAAGTCATGAGAAGGCAGAAGGAGGAATGGCAGCAGCTGGCGGGCAGCTCAGGTCCCCCTCCTCCCCTCATGGGTGCTGAGAAGTAAACTGAGGCCCATGGTGGGGGCAGACAGAACCAGGGTCTCACTGAGAATCCCATGGTCTGAGCTTGGGTCTCAACTTTGCCTCTGCTTCTCTGTGAGGCCTTGGGAGAAGCCCTCCTGCCCATCTCTGGGCCTCAATTTGCCCCTTTGTACACTGGGTGGGGAGAGGCATGGAGTAGATGAGGGCCAGGGCCCTTCTACTTTGTGTCTGGGTGAGTTGTTCATCTGTCTGCAGGGCATCAAGTTGACAACTGCCCCTCTGTCCAGGGGACTGAGAGACAGGGATACATAGAGACAGAAACAGAAAGAGACAGACAGATAGACATAGGGGAACAGAAAGACCCAGAGAACAAGAGATACAGAGAGATGGGAGAAACATGAGGTGGGACAGAGATAAACAGAGAGTGTGAGATGCTGAGAGAAAGAGAGACAGAGTGGCAGAGATGGGGGAGGGGAACTCATAGGAGCAGAAAGTCATAGAAGTACACACAAAAAGGGAGACAGAAAATGAGAGAAACAAAAAGGACAAGAGACAGAAACAACAGCACATAGAGATGGAGAGAGACAGAGAGAGAGACAGAGACAGAGACAGAGAGGGATGCCCCAGATAAGAACAGTTACTGTTAGCTGGTTTTTGGCTGGAGGAACTGAGGCTGCATCAAATAACAAGGAATAAGGAAGGGCAAGATGCTGGGGACCTATGGCCAGGGAATATATTGTACTGCAAAGCAACAATCAGCAAATCAGGATGGCCCAGGTATAAGAACAGACACTGAGGAACAGAACAAAATGGGAAGCTCAATCACAGACCAATGTCTAGAGGGAATCGAGTTTGTGATGAATGTGGCATTTCAAACTGGGAGACAGGGGAGAATATATTGTTTAACAAGTGTTTCTGGGACAATTAAGGGGAAAATAAAGTTATTCAGTGAATAATCAGTCCATTTTCCCACCAATTCCTCTCTGCCCAGTTTGAAATGTCATGATCATGGACCCTGCAATAAAATCCAGATCTATTAAAGAGATAAACGATAATATCTAATGCTGCCTTTGGGTTTACTGAATGCCAGACTCTATGCTAAGCACTTAACATGGTTAAGATATTTAATCCTTATAACAACTCTTTGAGGTAGGTACTACTAGAATCATCACAGTACATATGAGGAAATGAAGGTACAGACAAGTTAAATGCCTAGCTAAAAATCACACAGATGACTTGGTGTGAGGCTGGGTTTGTCCCAGACAGTCTGGCTCCAGTACCCACAATCTTAACCTCCACAGCAAATGGAAAAAATGAAGCCATAAAAGAGACTAGAAGCCAACACAGGCGAACATTTATCTCATTTTCAAGGACTTTCTAAGCACAAAACCAGAGACAGTAACCACAGAAGAAAAGAGTAACCCATTTGACTATATAAAAACATCATAGCATCACAAAACTCCATAAACAAATATAAAAAGTGATAAATTGGGGGAAAATATTTGCTACATATGTATGGCTATTGGAAGGTTAATATCCTTTCTAAATAAAAAGCTGTGACAAATCAATAAGAAAAAATGATGAACACTCTATTAGGACTAGGGATATGACCAGATGACTTAAGAAAAAGTACGAATGATCAACAGTATAAGTAATCAAAGAATGCAAATTTCAACAATGTGGTAATATTTTTTCTTACCTGTTATGCTGAGAAAGGACTTAAAAATGATAATACCCACCCAGGGGCTAGCTCGAGTACAAGGAGCATAAAACAGGACAACCTTTTGGAAGAACAATTTGCAGAGAGGGTAGGAAACCTTAAAAACGCACACACGTCTTGCCCTGGCAACTCCATTTTCAGGAATCCAAGGAACTAATCAGGGATGATTCTGGGGAAAATCTAGAAATAACCTGAACGTCTAATAATTGGCACTTGGTCAATTCATGGTTCATACCAATGTGAGGACAGTCTTGACAGCCATGAAAGATCGTCTGTTGGAACAATTTTTAGTGATCTACAAAAATGCTCCTATTCTTTGAATAAAGCAGGAACAATACCAACAGAGAGAGTGGTTCTAACTTGGTTTAAAAAAAAATACTAACAGTGAAGAGTCAGCACTTGCTAAGCCTGCAGAGATGAGCTCGCCCCAGCCCTGAACGACTGCTTGGTTCCTGGACATGGACTCTGGACACACACACACACACACACACACACACACACACAGTCCTGGGGTAGGACCACAGAGCTAAATCACGGTTGCCAGTGACTCAAAGTGCCCCCCAGGAGGGTCTTTCATGCCATGCAAGCACAAGTTCAATGAAATGCTCAGCCTGACTTGACAGCTCACAACCCTCCTTCGATCGGGGCAAACAAAACTGATGCTCACTCTTGTAAAATGTAAATGTCTTCATCAACGTTACTCAATACACTATTATTAAGCACCAACAGTCCAAAGCTCTGTGCTGGATGGTGGGTGGGAAGGCAGGTGGGGGAGGCTAGACAAGAGAGCAGGAGAGACAGTGGGAGATAGATGGACAGAGACAGGGAAGCTGGGCAGAGCCAGAGAAAGACAGAGTGGTGGAGAATCTGAGTACCTGGGAAAAAGACAGAAAGAGGGGCAGAGCAACATGGAAAGAGGGAGACAGGACCAGCAGACAGAGAGGGATGGGAGCTATCAGGAGTCAAGAGACAAAGAGGAGGGAGAGGTGTAGTTGAAATTTTCAGTTACACCTGGGCAGTGTTTCAGGTTGTTCAAGGCTCGGGAATTCATAAAGACGGGCAGTTGGCATATTTTAAAAGTCCTGCCTATCTATATATCAGTTTATTTATCTTTGCCTCTGCCCACACATTGATTAAGTACTTTACCTATCAGTCTTCTGGCATTGATTATTACTATTATTATTGTCAAAAATATCTTACCTGACTGGAACCACGGTAGTTGTGTGCGTCTTGATGGTACCGGAGGGCCCCTGCCTGCACCGCGCCCCCCCTCCCCCCGCCAGTGCCTACCTCTGTGCCATCTCTTTCACTGGACCCGCATCTGATGGGGGAGAGCAGGGACACTCACCTTCTTGAAGTGGACTCACAGAAAAGGATCAGCCAGGCTTGTGGGAAACTGTCGCATATCAAAAACAACTTTGCTTTTATACCGAGAAGAAAAACCACGGTGTGGAAGCCACAGACCTCTCTCTTCTAATAATCCAATTTTTTTTCGATGAGTATGTGTGCTGATAATCACAGGGTGGGGGGGGTTCTCATAGTTTTTTCTCTCTCTTGCTCTCTCTCTCTCTCACTCACTCTGTTTCTCCTCTTCTTGATTATGAGACTTAAACGGAAATTTTGAAATTTTGGGTTTTTTCTTTGCCCTTTACGAGTCATCTGAAAATATGATTTCTTCCCCTCACCACAGAGGTGAGAGGTATCAATGAGATAACAGGGCTCATGAGAAACCACAGTTTTTTAAACAAAAGTGTGTAGAGTTAGAAAAAAAAAAAAAACAAGGGAAAAAAACTCAAATAAATCACAGAGGCGTCCCAAGCAGGTAGAGACATCACTCTGTGTGTGTGATGGAACGGGAAACACCAGGGAAAGAAACTGAATAGGACTGGGTTTCCAGAAGCTTTGCTTTGCTCTATGCCTCAGTTTCTCCTTAGGGGAATTGATACGGTCAGCACTGCTCTTACTGCCCAGGGAGGGGGAGCTCTGCATCCCGTCTTCCCACAGAGGGTGAGGGGCATGGAAGTTATTTCACGGAGAAAAATGCAGGGAGTCCGTCTCTACCCCCCACCACCACAATTCACAGAATCTAAGAATCTGAGAATCACTGGCTCCTAGAATCCACTTAGCATCGCTGAGTAAGGAAAGGGAGAAAAGTCTTGCCTCATCATGTCGTAGAGCCCGAGAACTCAGACCTGGAGGGTATCCTACAGGGAAGGTCCTGACAAGGCCCCTGGTGTTAATGCATCCATTCTCATGATGGCCAGAGGCCCCCTGGGACCCCAGTCCCCTCATAGTCAGGGATATCATGACCTGATGCTTCTGAGGTCCTCAGCCTTTGCAATTTTCTACTTTGACAAATCCCAGCTTCCAAGGTTTTAGGATTCTAGATTACCGCCATCATCCCCATAGCTGACATTGATCTCCAGTTTTCCAGGTGCCAGACATAGTGCTGAATGATTCTCACAAATGATCACATTCAGTCCTCACTGCAGCCTGTTGCGGTCCATCTTGTCATCACAGCCATCCTACAGATGGGGAAAACGGAGGTGCCGAGTAGTTGAGCAACTTGCCCAAGATGACAGAGCTGGCAAGTGGGGGCTCTGCCTTCTTAAGGTGCCGGGCTTAAAAATCCCCAGGTTTCCTTGAGCCCAAAAGTCTTGGGTTTTAAATTCTAGGATGCAGTGACAGCGAAGTTCTGAGATTTGGAGATTCTTCTGTGGGCTTGAAGCTTGTGAGGTTTTATGGTTGTCCAAGTATTGGTAGCTGCATTTCCTTACTTCAGCAGTGACCCCCTCTAACCAATGGTTAACAGGGGAGACCAGGCCCCAGGGGCTTCTACTGATAGGCTGTGGCTGAGGATCCCAGCCCCCAGTTCCTCAGCGCCCTGCATGGCCCAGGGTTCTGTCATCCAATGTCTACTCCAACTCCTCTGCAACACTGGCTTCGGGCCTGGGGAAGAGAAATTGGAAACGGCTTTTTATTCACATGATACAAACCCAGGGGCCAAGAACCACTCCTTCGCCCCTTCACCTTTTTTCTTCCCCTCACCACCTCCCAAGTCCTGAAAAAAAGGAGAGCCTCTTTCCTTAACTCAGACTCACCTTTCTGGAAAAGCCTAGAGGGGGCCTGATGGCCTGGCTTTGTGAAGATAAGAAAAAAAAAAGGTGAATAGAAAAAAAAAAAGACCTAAAAAAAATCAGCCAACAACAACAATTAAAAAAAAATAAGAAACCAACCCTCCCTACCATTAGTTCAAAACAAGACTTTCACTGGTTGAGGCTTCTGAGTTGGTGGGACACATCTGAAGCCCAAAGATGGCCTGTGTGCGCAAGGCAGCCAGGGGAGGCACCAAAGTGGAATGAGGTTCTCAGATTGGAGGCCTGCAGGGACCTCATGTACGGCAGGGGCTTAACAGGTGTGGCATGTGGTTGTGAGCAAGAGGGTGTGAGGAGCTTGTTCATCAGGAAGGAGTCCTGGGGAGCTGACTTTAAGGATTTTACCAAAGCTAATGACCCCTTGCTCCTCATGGACTTGGGTCTCAACATTCTTTATACTCCCTGTATAACTAACTGTAAACTAGACCAGTTCTAGAGGTCAAGGCCTCATTCCTTGCCCCAGGACCTGTCCCCTCTTGAGAGAGGAGGCTGGTTTTCTTTTACAGGGTCAGAGGTGTGGGCTGCATCCTTCTTATACCCTCCCTAGGCCATCTCTCCCTTATTGTCACTCACTCCATGAGATGCGTGGCCAGAGAAGTAGGGGGATAGCTGAATGAGGATGGTGGCCTAGAGTACCAGGAGGCCACTTGAGTGGGGCCTGGTGTGTCGGTGGGGTGATGCTACTGCTGCAGAGAGCCAGGACCCTTGCAGAGTGAGGGATGGGGGGGTCAGCTGGGCAGAGAGGGGCAGGCAGAAGTCACCACCTCCTCTTTGTACTGGACTACATCCTCTTGTGTGGAAGACTTTAAAAAATTTTTTTTTCAGAGAGAGTGAGTAAGTGAGCAGGGGAGAGGGGCAGAGGGAGAGAGAGAGAGAGGATCTTAAGCAGGCACACTCAGCACAGAGCCCAATGTGGAGCTCAATCCCACGACCCTGGGATTGTGACCTGAGCCTAAATCAAGAGTCAGACGCTCAACTGACTGAGCCACCCAGGTGCCCCTTGTGTGGAAGGCTTCTGGGGGAGAGTACACAGGATTACACAGGCACATCCATGAAAGTCCCCAGAGAAGGGGAGGCCTTTGACAAAGACTTGAAGGAGGTGAGGGATGGAGCCATGTAGACATCTAAGTGACTCCAGAGGAAACAGCCAGCTCAAAGGCCCTGAGGTGGGAGTGTGTGATTTTCTCGACGTCTAGGAAGGTGGTCAGTGTGGTTAGAGTGGTGTGAGCAAGAGGAAGATGGGTTGGAGGTGAGGTCAGAGAGGGGACTTCGGGGTTAGACCATGCAGGACCTTGTAGCTCGTGGTAAGGACTTTGGCTTTTACTCTGAGTAAGGAGGAAGCCACAGGAGGGTTGTGAGTACAGGAGAGACATGAACTGCTTTAGGATTTAACAGGATCTCTGACTGCTGAGTGTAGAACAGACTGTAGGAGTGAAGGTGGAAGCAGAGGCACCAGAGACGAGGAGACTACTGTAATAGTCCAGTGACTGATGATGGTGCTGGCAGTGGAGAGGGTGGATCTGGGAAATATTTTGAATGGAGGGCTGACAGAATTTGTTGAAGGGCAAGAGTCCTGGGGCCAGTCTAGGACACAGATAATACCCTAACAAGAAGTCAGGAAAAAAAATTCTATCTTGTGTAAGCCCCTATTCTTTTGTGATTGTTTTCCTGTTACTTGCGATTGAACATATTCCTTCCTGATCCATGACCTCACCGTGGACACTGAGACTTGAGAAAGGGAGGTGACTAGGGGGGTAACCTTCTCCTTCCTAGGGATGCTGTAAGTCAGAACCTTGCATACAGTAGGTGTTCAGAAAACCCTCCCAGGATGGAGGGGGAAAGTATGAATGGCCATGCTCAGTGGGCAAAAGCTACATTTCAGTTTAAGGCAGGACCTTAAAGGGAGAGAGAAAGGATGAGGAAGCAGAAGGAGCAGTGCTTGTGGAAGAGGGAACAGCAGAGCAGAGATGGGGGACAGAAAGAGGGAAGTGAGGCCACTTTGGGGTGTGGAGTGCGAGACAAGAAAGACGGGACTTTGGTTTGTGATTACATTAGTTGATGTCTGCTAACATGTCCAACAACCAACTCCTGGTGGCATGCAGTCAGGCTCAGTGTTTTGCTGAGCTCAAGTTAGAAAAAGCTCATTTTCCAGAAAAGGTCAACTTCTCATTTGGCCATTCATTCAACAATGGTGCCAAGTCCTGGAGAATGCTGAGGGTGACAATCAAGGACATTCTTGGCTAGTGGCACTGCTCAAACAAAGGTTTATGGTGGGCAGGGAAGACCCAGTAACTGTGACAGCCGAGTCCGTTTTGCTTTCTTAAACCTCACACTACGGAGCAGTCTAGGGGATTCATAGCCCTGGGGCAATGAGAAGTCACGAAGGGCTAAGGAGAAGGTAAATCCAACCACAAGACGAACACTCTCCCTAACGGCTGCGTGCATTTTACGGATCTGTGGCCCAAGCACCCTACAGCCCAGACCGTCTACGCACCGTCCCCTCGTCTGGCCTCCTTATTATTGGCTGTTCATCCCCCTCCTTCACACAACCTACAATATCCCGGTTGGCTCTGCTCTTTCTCGTCCCGCTTCCGAGTCCTGCGGTCCAGCTACGCTTTCTAGCCTTGGCATTGGTTTATTTCATGCTAGCACCGCCCTTTGAGGCCCTAACTGCCTTCAGTCTGGCTCTCTCATTGGCTATCCGCCATCAATATCTTCCTGGCTCCCGCCTCCATGGTCCACTTCCATTGGGCCTGCCTCTCCAGTCCCGCCTCCGAGGCCGCTCTAACACCGCCCCTTGGTCTCTTTCTAGCCTTTGCATTAGCTAGTTCAGCCCTGTCATCGCCTCCTGAAGGTATAGTGCAAGCTCACAAGACTCCCCATTGGCTCGCTGTAGCTATTATCTTATCGTCATCTCCTTTACGCAACAGGCGCATGGCTCCCCATTGGCTATTTGCAGTTTCTGTCTTCGCGTCCCATCGCCTACGCAACTAAGGGATTTCCTACTTTTCGGGCCTCTCCATTCGCTCCCCATTGCCCCCATCGCCTGTAATCATTCCATTTTCCCCGTCGCCCACATGCCGCTCCCGCTCCCACTCCCCCACTACCTCTCCTACTTTTGCTCTTTTCATCCCGGGCCTCGCACCACACCTATTTAGCGTCCCCCTCCATTGATTCCCCGGCCATCCCGCCTCCTGCACCGCCCACTCTCGGGCATTCTCATTGGCTGCGTGCTTCTCCTGCACTTGAGTCACCGCTACGTCATCCGGGCGCGGCTCCCCATTGGCTCTCTGCTATACCTGTCTCCATCTCACCGCCTACGCCCCCCGTGAGCCGTAACCCCCCCGCGTTGGCCTTCCCATTGGCTGCCCGCCCCTCCAGGCCCTGCCCCCGCCGGTCCCGCCACCCGTGCCGTCGGTGCCGCCGCCGCCGCCGATATGGCGCGCCCGGCCCCTGTGGAGCCCCCGCTGCGGCATCCCGCGCCCCCCTCGCCGGCTGCGGGTGAGCCCCGCACCTCAGTTGAGGCAGCGGTGGCCCCGCGGAGAGTGCTGTTCGCCGACGAGGCCCTGGGGCTGCCGCTGGCGCAGCTGCGCCGCTACCGGCCGTGGGGCGGGCCCGGGGCGGGCAAGATGGCGGCGGCGGCCGGGCAAGATGGCGACGGCGGCGGGGCTGACGAGGACGACGATGGCGAGGATGGGGATGAAGGGGAGGAGGAAGAGGAAGCTTGCCCTGAGCCCTCGCCGCTGTGCCCCGTCCCCGCTGGCGGGGGGTTTTACCTGGTGCCCACATTTTCGCTGCCGCCTGCGCCGGGGCGTCTGGAGCGCTTGGGGCGCGTCATGGTGGAGCTGGAGGCGCTGCTGCCGCCTCCTGGAGCGGTCCCCGGGGGTGCCGGGGTGTGGGTGCCTGGGGGACGCCCGCCGGTGCTGCGCGGGTTGGTACGCGTGCTGAACCGCTCCTTCGAGAAGGCGGTGCACGTGCGGGCCTCACACGACGGCTGGGCTTCCTTCTGCGACCATCCAGCGCGCTACGTCCCGCGCAGCCCACCGGGGGCAGGAGCGGGAGGACCAGGAGCAGGAGATCCCATCCTGGATCCCGGCCTGGGCCTGGGCTTGGGCCCTGGCCAGGCGTCCGCCTCCTCGCCCGACGATGGCGGCCGCACTGACCGCTTTGCCTTCCAGCTGCCCTTTGCTGAGGGCGCGGGCGATGGGGCGCGCCTGGACTTCGTGGTGCGCTATGAGACCCCCGAGGGCACTTTCTGGGCCAACAACCACGGCCGCAACTACACAGTCCTGCTCCGGATCGCACCCGCTCCCACACCCACTGATGCTGAAGGGCTGCCCCAGCAGCAGCAGCTGCAGCAGCTGGAGCCACAGCCCGAGTGCCAGGGTCCCGTGGAG
Organism: Herpailurus yagouaroundi; assembly: GCF_014898765.1. Lineage (NCBI taxonomy): Eukaryota > Metazoa > Chordata > Mammalia > Carnivora > Felidae > Herpailurus > Herpailurus yagouaroundi. The sequence continues at coordinate 25,637,775 of NW_024420586.1, forward strand.
GCTGAGGCCAGGCAGCTGAAGAGCTGCATGAAGCCGGTGAGGCGCAGGTAATGTCTGCCAGCGCCACCTCCGCCAACACAAGGCTGTGTCTGGGATGGAGGACGAGCATCCTGACCCAGGAACCCTGCAGGCCTGCTCTCCAGGACAGGGAGGAGGGCGCATTCAGTCAGTTAGTCAAAGAGTAATAGAGGCCAAACATATGCTAGGCTCTGTTTTAATTACTGGGGTTTCATTCATTCATTTATTGAATTCCACTGTAAAGCCCTGAACAAGACAGACCTCTTCCCTGCCCTCAAGGATCATACAGGCTCCTATTGGAGACGGTTTGAAGAAAAACAGGCCAGCAGATAAGATACGTAGGGATAAGATTAGTTGCTGAGAGGAAAGTGAAAAAAGGGGATAGTTTGGAGGGAATAGCTGCTTTAGAGTGTTCAGGGAAGGCCTTTAAGGAGGTGAGTCTTTGATGATCATAAGAGTCCTGCACAGATATGGAGTGGAGGGGAGGAAGTTTGTAGAAAAGGGAACAGGGAGAACTTTTCCAAGGAATTGCCATTTCAACTGAGTCCTGAATGATAAAAGAGGAGTGGTTGTGCACACATATGGGAGCAAGGGTGTTCCCAGGCAGAGGGAACAGTGAGTACAAAGGTCCTGAGTGAGAGTGAGCTTGGCGTGAATGATGAGCAGTGTGTGGGAGTGGACAGAACTTCAGTGACATGGTAGTGTGGACCAAGGGCCTTGCCAGTGCAGACAGGGAATCTGATCCCCATTTGACAGAGCAGCAAACCAGGGACCCAGAGGGAGAAACTGGTTGAGGAAGTGATGGCGCCTGGCTTTTCCAATTCTACCACCACTGACCTTGAAGCCTGTGCATCTCTTTACTGTTAAGTTCTAATCTAGTGTAAGGCCTCCTGGAGGATTGAGGGGCTGAGTCCATGCTCTCCCAGGGAGGCAGTGGCTCTGGCAGAGGCAGAACCAGGTGGGCCTGGACTTGAAGCTCTCCTCCTTCGTTTTTGCCTGTGGCCATTCAGAGCCTGGGAGAAGGAACCTGTTAATCCCAGGAGGCCCTGATAGGAGACTAGTTTTTCTCAAACTAAGAGTTCTTTGAGGGTATCAGCTAGGCCTGATTCTTTGGGGGGGGGGGTCACCTAAGTCTAGCCTGGGGTAAGTAGTCTCTGCACCTGTGGGAAGTGCATACATTTCCCTGCTTCTGGGAGGACTGGAAATGGGGATGGGAAAATGCGTTTGGGACCTTGTATATGCTTGATCAGAATCCTCTGGTTGCAGCGAGATGTTTGTGGTCCTGGCAAGGCCTTAGGCTGTGAGTGAGTGGTTCAGAAAGGTCCAGCTTGGGGCTGGTGGGTAGATGTGTCTGGGTATGCGAGCAAGCAGGCAAGCACCCACTTACTGACCTGTGAACTCCATAGTAACCTGAGACTTAGTTTAAAGGGGGCAGGCAGCATGCCTTTCCTTACAGTGTTAAGAGAGTGGATTCTGACATCAGAGTGCTTCGGTTCAAATTGCAGCCCTGCCATCTATTGGCATTGTGAGCTTGGCTAACTCATTTGACTGCACTGTACCTCAATACCCTCATCTAGAAAACAGATAATTATAACCCCTACTTCACAGGAGATGAGTAAAAGCCCCCGGAACCGAATGTGGCTCATAGTCGTGCCAGAAAGTGTTAGCTAGTGTTTATATTTGTATATAGGGAATCACACGTACAGTTCTTTGGATACCCCTCCCAAATGCTGCTCTGCCTATCACCTGCTGTGTGGCCTTGCCTCAGTTTCTTCATCTGTAAGCCTCAGTTTTCTTATCTGCTAAAGGGGAATGACAGTCACTTTGGTTGGATTGGATGCAGTGAACATGGGCAAGGTACTGAAGTGCGGTGGTAGCTGTGAAAGATAACAGTGGCCAGTATTTACTGATCTCTGAGCTGAGAGCTTCAAGTCTGTTCCCTCCTGAGCCCTGCTGTGCATGCTGTGTGGTATAGGTGCTATGATTATGCACGTTTAAGAAAGGAGACTGAGGTAGCTCAGGGAGGTGAGCCAGCTTGCTCAAGTCCACTCAGCTAGTGAGTGACAGGACCAGGGAGGACATGCTAGGGGCATTTTTTTCCTACTCTAGAAGGTCTGACCAGGTTCAGGGAAAATTCTGCATTTCACTCCCAGTGTTCCCAGCAGGTCATGCTTTCCTTTTAACTGTTCTCTCTGTCTCTGTCTCTCTTTCTCTCTTTGTCTCTCTCTTTGCTTTTTTGAGGCATACCTATACAAGGCATACTGCTCTTAAGTGTAGGGTTCAGTGGATTTTTGCGTATGTATGTTCTTGTGTAGAGATCACCCAGATCAAGGTTTCGAGTGGTTCCAGTGCCCCAGAATCATCTTCATTTCTATCATTTCCTAAGTTGTCTTCCCAGGTGGCTGTCATGGGAGCCCTGTCTGTAAGATGCAGCAGTTTGGGTAACAGTTTGGTCATCTTAGAGTGTAAGAGGAAGAGAACAGAGAAATCAAAAGCTCACAGGGCCAAGGTGGGTGGGGAGGGTGTTTTTCTTTTAAAATACATGGGTGGTTTTAAAGAGAAATTGAAGCAGCCCGTTCAGACAATTGTTTTGGTATCTGGCCCCAGGTCTGTGGTTCCTAACATGACTTGTGATATTATTTTAAGTGGGCAGATGGCTTTTGGATAGCTTCTTTATCTTTTGATCTCAGCTCTTGCAAAGGGGAGGTTGCTGCTCATTGCAAGATCAGCGGTAAGATTTTCTTTGTAGGTCGGTGGCTTCCTTGGCGAGTACATTTCAACTTATCATTTTAAAAGCCGTGTGCTTCTGGTGACTTGGAGCGCTGTTGAAGAACAGCTGCCCCCTGCGACCCAGCCCTCTTGGGAAATGGTAGCTGGTAGCCGATCTCAGGGGATAGGCTTAACCTGCAGGCGCCCCACAGTAGAGAGCTCCTAGTTCAGAAGTGTTGGCTACAGGCCCACTGTGTGGTGTGCACCAGGCACAGGGCAAGTCTTGGGTAGCCACTGGGAGACCGCTCAGAAACCGAAATGGCCACATTCTCTGGATCGCTGGACCAGGCTTTTGATAACCCTTCGGCTCGGAGATGATCCATCAACAAGCATTTGTTGAGGGCCTACTATGTGCTGGGCACAGTGCTAGGTTCAATCGGGGAAAAAGCTGCAGACTGACGCTAAGATGTCAAAGGATTTAATGGTAGAACTGGGTGGGAGAGGCAGGTACCGAGGGCTTGTATGAGTCTTGGAGCCGCTGCTCTATATTGGGCATTTTGCCAAGGGTTTGCATGCACAGTCCTCATCTAATCCTTTCAAAACATTCCCTGGGAGAGAGACTGTTTTTACCCCTCTTTCCTGGATGAGCAAACTGAGGCTCCCAGAGTCCAGAGTCCTAGGGCTGGGTCCGGAGGAGTCCTCCTGGTCTGCCTTGGCTTAGTACCCGTAGGGGTGTCCTATTCCTCTTAAAAATAAATACCAAGAAAGCTTTAGCATGACCTTCAAGAACCCCCTGCCCTGTCCCGCAGTCTGGCCCACACCGCTACTAGTCTCACACTGTCCTCTGCCTTCTGAGGTCCTGTCACTGCGGTCTTAACAAGGTACCTTACCCCTTCCTGCCTCAGGGCCTTTGCCCTTGCCGTTTCCATCACCAGGAATGTTGGTCCTGTGCTCCTTGTAGTCTCCTCATTTTGATACTTCAGTTCTAAGAGTACTTCCTCTGGGAAGCCTGTCCATCCCAACATCTTCAGGCCCCAAAGTTGTCATAGCACAGACAGCCAAATAGGCAAGTCCAGCTGGAGAATGTCAGTCACATGGCAGAACAGCTGTATGTTGCCACCAATTTAGGATCATTTCCTATCCTGCCTGGCAGTCCTATTATATTTTTCTGATCCACTCTTGTCTCCACCTTGATGTGACTCAAATGTTCTTTACCTTCAGAATTTACTTCCTGCTTCAAGAAACAGAATGAGGTCATAAGAATGGAACTCCCCACTTTGCAGCCCCCAAAGCCTGCAAACTAAGTTCCCTCCCTTGTGTTACAGGGGAGGAGGGTACTATTTTCCTCCCCTCAGGCCAGTTCCCCGACTTGTGCCCTGGCTTCTGTTTTCTGCCACTTGCTCCAGAACCTGACCCTTTCCCGGCAGCTTTTCACCGCCCTCCTCACTGATCCTCTATTTCAGCCTTTGTACATGCCAGTGTGTCTACTGTCTTAAAAACTTGTCCTTTGACCCCACCCCTGACCCTGCTACTCCCGGCCAGCACCTAATCACCTCCCTCCCCTTCATTGCTGACCCTCCTCTAAAGAGTTGCCTATGCTCTCCTCCATTTGCTTCAGCCCCCCCACATCTACCAGATTCCATAGGTGGTTTTTGACTTTCTTCTTGAAGTGGTTGAGCACTCCTACTTAAAACACTGTCTTCCTTTGCCTTGGGACCACGCTCTGCTGCTTTTCCTCTTAGCTTTCTGGCCCTTCTCCTTGCCCTTTCCTTCAGCCTCACATAGCCAAACTCCATGTCTCCACTTGGCTGACGTCCCAAAGGTGCCTCCCTTGTTTGAGACTGAATCCATCACCTCCCCAATGGTGTTCCTGAGTGGCCTCTCCCCTACCCATCCCTTGCTTATCTTCCTTCTACGCATCCTAAGCCCATCCTGACCCTGGAGTCTAGGCCAGGGCCCTTTGTTCTAGGGCATTCTTCCTTTCCTGAAGGCACTGACCTCAGTTTGTAGTTAGACCTTCATTAGGGGATTACTGGATGACCCTCTCTGCCCTCTTAGACTGTAAGCTCCGTGAGGGGTAGGGACATGGTCTGCTTTTGTTCACCACTGTATTCCTGCAGGGCCTGCCACAGTGCCTGGCACTTAAAGGTGCTCAATAAATGTTTGTTGAAAGAATGAGTGTGAGTTATTTTTTTAAATGTCTTCCTCTACATGAAATTGTAAGCTTCCTAGTTGAGTGTGCTCACCATTGTGTCTCCAGGCTCTGTCACTGGGCTGATGTGCAGTGAGACCTCAAATGATTTTTAGGTCCCCCGTTGCTAAACGGATGGGGACCCAACTTGCTATCTGAATTCGTAGTCTTAGGGGAAACCAGAACAATTACAGTTGAAACAGGACAGGCCAAGGGCCATCTTAGTTGTTTGGAAAGTGAGGGTTTAGTGAGAAAGTGATCATCTTTGACTCCACAGGAAATTGGTAGGCCATCATGGTTAAGGAAGTGGACTGAGGCCACACACTATAGAAGTGGAGGAGCCGGGATCTGAGCTAGGGCGGTCCCGCTCTAGTTCTCCAGTTCTTAACTGCTGTACCAGGCCGGGTGGTGCGTCTTACCAGCCGGGCATTGCTGGGCAAGTTGCTTTCCTTTTCAGAGCCTCAGTTTCCCTTGGTGGAAATTTGGAGGGGATTACTTTGTTAGCACTTCATAGGCAATTTCCCACTATTTTCTCAATCCACCCAGCAGCCCTCTGAGGTAGGTATTACCATTATACCTTCTTCGCAGATGAGGAAACTGAGGTATAGAGAGGTTATATAACTTGCTCCAGGTCACACAGCTGGTAGGTGGCAGAGCTGAGGCTATTAAAAATTACGTCTTGACTCCTTACTGAGATGGGAAATCCATTTCCTGGGTTCCAACAAATATTAAAGAAAAAGAACTAGTATAGGAAATAATCAATGTGCATCACAACACGTAGTGAAGGTAAGTGTTGTTTCATTCAAAGAACAACTGTTTTTCAGTTCTGTGTAAGTATGTATATTCACACATGTATGGGTGTTGCTGGGTTACGATGTAAAATGTATTTCTTATTGTGGGTCACGGCCAAATGAATAAAGTCATTGCTGTAAAAGAAGCTCATAGCACAGATAAACTGCTCCCTCCACCCTGCTGGATGGGCTGTTAAGTCCCAGGGTTGACACCAGCACACAGTGTGGCTGGGGAAGGCAGAGCGGTGCCCCACATAATATGGTGGCTTTCACAGCCGCTCCAAACCCTGTTCTTTTCAGAAAGCAGATGGCTTGGAACCGGAATTCCAAGTATCGGGGGGGCAGGTTTCTGAAGCCACCCGACCCCTGGAGAGTCAGCGTTCTCTTCTAGTTGACTGCATGGGAGCTGGGGTCTGCTGACTTTCCCTCTGGGTGTCAGCACATGACCCACTTTGGGCTGGCCAAGTTCTTTGAAAACCGCGTTGGGGTGCTCACAGAGGACTCGGGGCGGTGCTGGCAGAGATGTGACTGCTCATTGAAAGTCTGCTTTGCTCCTCTCCTTTGGGGGTTGTCAGCCCTCTCTTGCTCTCTGCCTCTGGCAATGCACTTTTTTTTGGTTGTGTCTCTGCTGGCCCAGGCTGGGGCCAATGGCACCTCTTTGTGAATTCCCACCTTCTGGTCTCCCTGGATGCCATCTGAGGTGAGTGGTCACCGAGTTTCCTGACTGCAGGAGGAATTTTCACCCCCAGGAGACTGGCATGCAGGCCCGGCGTGGCCCCTTCTAGGCTGTGCTGTCTTGACTAGTTCTCGAGAACACCCAAAGGATGCATCCCAAGGGGTTCCCAGGCCTTTCCCTGGCCCGCTACTGCCCACTGCCCTTGAGCAGATACCACGTGGCATTTGTGGGGCTAGTGCCAAAAGAGCAGGTTTCCTTCTCGAAAATTAGCAAGCACCCTGGAGGTACAGTTTTGTTCTTAATCTCCTCCCTCCCCATTTTTCTGAGAAGCCCTCTTCTCTGTTACTGATCAATGAGTCAGTACACACTTGTACTCCATTTCTCTTACTATCCTCCTTTTGATTAAAGTCATAGCTGCCCCTGAATGTTTACTGTGAAAGACAGTTCAAAGATATTTAGTTTCTTTTTTTTTTTTTGTTTCAGCCCACAGTTTCAAACACTGTCTTCAAAATGGAGCCCTTTTTGGATTGTTACCAGCGTGGTGTGTAGTTAGTGGGTGTAGAGACACGGTTCCTTGAGCCTCAGTTTCCGCATTTGTAAAAAGGGAAGGGTGTTGCTTTGAAGGATAGATGTGACGGTTTTCAAATGACTTGGTGTATCAATGAAAAGGGCCCACGTTGGAGGAGATGAACAATAAAAGCTTGTGCCTTCTGCTTTCATGTCTCTGAGTTCAGAGGTAGGGAGAGTGACCTATGTACTTCTGCTGACTTGGTGCATCTTGGGATCGGCTGAATTGCTTGACCTGATTTTTGGATGTTCCCCCTCTTCTCACGCTCCTCAGCTGCGGAAGAGATGCTCTGGGGGCTGAGGGATTTGTTTTGTATTTGTTTTTCTTCTCTCTCTTCTCCCTTCAACTGAACTGTGGAGTTCTTTCTTTTCCTCCCGCTTTTCTCTCTCACATACATCTAGGACGCCGGAGTGGTATTTAGAAGCCTGGTTGCTGTGCATGTCAGCACTGGGCCAGATGACAGGGGACAGCTTGCCTGGTCCTGCCCCTGGGAGGGAGAGCTGCCCTTCTGTGTGTCTGTGGGTCTTCTTGAAGAGGCTTGCTTTAGAAGATCCTAGGAAGATGACATTTTATCTAATGGAGGACGACGCCAGCAAGTCAGTAGAAATTGTGTTGGGCCACAAATCCAAAGACGTGGATTTTAAACTTACTGGGGGGACTGGTGTAGGACCAAGCTGGTTTGTTCCAAATCCCCCCTTTTTTTTACCCGTGATGCTCAGGCGTTAGTGGCTGGGCTTCCAGAGTCACTCGCTCCAGGGCCTTGTAATATTCAGATTCAAATGCTTTTGGTGGGATGCATGAGCCCTAGTCCATGGAGAAAGACAGATGGTTCCTTCTGGAGCTTCCAGACTCTAGATCCATGTACCTGGTTCAGATTTCCTCCCTGAGGCATCTTTCAGCCACTTCTGTGTCTGGTGGTCTCCTAGCCACATGTCCCAAGATGGCAGGGAAACTGGGAATGAATATATGGGCAAAAAACAGGTTCAAAGAAAAGCCTGAATGAAAGAAGAGGGAGAGATCTTGTCTATTATTGCTACCCCCCATCTACTTCTGGAAAGGATCAGAGATGGGGTTGAGGTAAGACCCCAGTTTCCCTCATCCAGGAAGTAGCAGTTGGTTGATCAAGAGCACAGATTTAGACATAGGAGCTGGAAGGCTTAGGTTTCAATCCTCGCGGCATGACCTTGAGCCGTTTACTCGGCTTTCTGCTTCATCATCTGTGAGGTGAAGATAATACTGCCTACTTCAGAGGATTAAAAGTACCTACCTCAGAATTGCTGTGAGGATTAAATTAACATATGTGAAGCACACAGAACAGTGCCTCACATCATAGTAAGTATTATATTCAGGTCAGTTAGTGGTACTTGGTTTTTGTGAGGTCACTGATTGTTTTCAAAAAGTTGCAACCATCTGCAGAAATGTCAACATCATCATATTACCTTTTAGAAGAAAAAGGTCGGAGCCATTGCCTCAGCTCCTCTCCGTCCCTGCACATGTTTTTGTTAATGTTTCCCTCTCATTTGCCTTAATGTATAAACATTTGATACTCATTTCTGAGAATGAGAACAGTGATTTCTCTGTGATCCCTGTAACCCACCCCCACCCCCCGGCAGAGGCTGGCTGAAATACACTTAGCTTATGCCACTTAGACCTCAGGCCTGACTTGCCTGGTGGAGGAGGACCAACACTAGTAGATAGCTATAGTTGATCCACCCCTGCTCTGTGCCAGGCCCTGGTGTCTGGCTTGATGTCTTCATTTCTCTTGACTGCCCTGTGCCTGGTGTGCACATCCTGGCTCTCCTGTGCTCTGTTTTAAGGTGAGGAGGTTGAGGCTCTGAGAGGTTAAGTGGCCTGTGAGGCTGACATGGTGATGGGCAGAGGGTTGGTGGAGGGACCCGGGCCTTTGTGAGCCTGGGTTACTTTCTTTTTCTGCTGGCCTCCTTCCTGTTCTCCAGTTGCTTCCTTTCTCCCCTCTGCTGCTTTCCGAGTCCTACAGTCTTCACCTGCCCTTTCTTGGAAAAAGTGGGTTCATTTACAACTGGGAATATACCCTACAGAAACGATCCAACATGTTCATAAAGCTATGCCCAACAATGTCTGCTGTAGCCTGCTTTGTGAGAGCAAAATGAAGGAAACAAGTTAGTTGCTCGGTAGGATGGGAATGGGTACATACATTATGGCGAGCCTATATGATGGTAAACAGCCATTGCAAACGTTTGCAAAAGTGTATTAGTGATGCTTCTTACTGCTAAATGGACAAAGCCAGCTGTGAAATTATGTCTGCAGAATCTAAGGGATTTTGTCGACTCTGCAATGAAATTTTCCAAAATGGTAATCGCAGTTGCCTTTGGCTGATGTGTGACTCTTTCCCTGCTTCTTTCTGCTTTCCTGTGTTTCATAAAACTTCTACAGTGAGCACATAGGGCTTTTCTAATCAGGGGATACAAAGAGGTGGCAGAAGGGAAAACAGCCACTGTCACGTGAGGGTGGGCCACCGCAGAGGCTCAGAAGGTGCCAGTGGGTGGTAGGACTGGCCTCTGGGAACATCAGATCCATGCATTCTCCCTTTTGTCCCACAGGCCTAATGAGGAAGAGCTGAGGATGAAGAACACCGATGATAACCCCCCTGCTGTGGGTAAGCAATTGGCAGGCTGTGGGGGTTTTAGCCATTTCTTTCTTTTTGAAACATTTTTAAATGTTTACTTTTTGAGAGAGAGAGAGAGAGAGAGTATGAGCGGGGGAGGGCCACAGAGAGAGGGAGACACAGAATCCGAAGCAGGCTCCAGGCTCCGAGCTGTCAGCACAGAGTCTGACGTGGGGCTCGAACCCACGGACCATGAAATCGTGACCTGAGCCAAAATCGGACGCTCAATCGACTGAGCCACCCAGGCGCCCCTACCATTTCTTTCTTTCTCCCTGTTTTCTTTCTTACAAATTAAGAGGTGCTCTCTGCCTTAGACTAGCACAGAAAGCTTCAGAGGCAAAACTGCCAAGTGGCCAAAAGACCAGATTTACTTAACTAAACCGGGCCTGCTTGGACACCTGCCTCACCCCAATGCTGCCCTTCTCTTATCTCCAACAGAACGCCCTAATGTCCAGGAGTCAGTGGGTCCCCTGGTGGCCCCCACCCCTCTCCGTCCATGGCCTCAAATGACACTTCAGGTAAGTAGGCCCTGGCAGCCTGTGGATGGACAGCCCAATGGGAGACTGCGTGGTGGGGACTGACTTGCTCTAGGCCTATCCTAGGTCGGAGGGAGTCCCCCTTTGCAAATCAGAACCTGATGGCAGAGGAGTAGGGTGCAATTATTCACTTGAACTTATAGAAATGTCATTTGTTAATTTAGCAAATATTTATTGACTGCTTGCTCCGTGCCAAGCAGTTATGGATGCTGGGAATATGGTAGTGACCAAAAACGCTGTCTTCATGGGGCTTACTAGCATTTTAGTGGAGTGAGACATGACAAAACAAAATAATAGTTAAAATATATGGTATTTTATTTTATTTTATTTTATTTTATTTTATTTTTTAGAAGGTTAAAAATTCTTTTAGAGAGCAAGAATGGAGGAGAGGGGCAGAGGGAGAGAGAGAGAGAGAGAGAGAGAGAGAGAGAGAGAGAAAGAGAGAAAGAGAGAAAGAGAAAGAGAGAAAGAGAGAATCTTAAGCAGGCTCCATGCTCAGCACAGAGCCCGATGTGGGGGCCAATCCCATGACCCTGGGATCATGACCTGAACCAAAATCAAGAGTTAGATGCTCAACCCACTGAGCCACCCAGGTGCCCCAAAATATAGGGTATTTTAGATGATGATGAGTGCTAAGGAAAAAAAAATTAAGGGATGGAGAGTGTGTGTGTGTGTGTGGGTGTGTGTGTGTGTGTGTGGTATGTGCACGGGTGAGACACAGCCACACACACACGGGTGGAGGGAAGTTTTGTGAGTTTAGATCCAGTGGCCAGGGGAGTCCTTAGTGGTGAGATTTGAGCAAAGATCTGGAGAAGGTGAGAGTGAGCCATGTGGACAACTAGGGGAAGAACATCCTGGGCAGGTGCAAAGTCCCCTGGTAGGGCCGTGACGAATATGTGTGAGGAACAGCAAGGAGCAGTGGCCAGGAGGGGGGAGCAGCAGGGGGTGAGGTCAGACAGGTGGTGGGGGACAGATTGTGTAGGGTGTCATGGGCCATGGAGAGAGCTCTGACTTTTACTCTGAGTGATGGAGGAGCCACAGAAAGGTCGTGAGCAGAGGAGGGCCATGATCTAACAGGATTTAACAGGCTCCCTCTGGCTGCTGTGAGGGAAATAGGCTGTAGGGGTGAGGGCAGGAGCAGGGGGACGGTGAGGGGGAGGCTACTGCAGTGATCCAGGCAAGCAGTGTGGTGCTGGCAGGGATATATAGAGAGAGATTCTGGAGATGTATGTTACTGTGTATGTGTGTGTGTGTTTTAACTTTTTAGTACAAAGATTTTCAAACATACAGAGAAGTAAAGAGACTAGTATAATGAACTCACATACATTCATCACCCAGGTTCAACAAATTTCAGCACTTGTCCATTCCTACTTTTTCCTTACTCCCTCTCCCCCATTTCCTATGGAATTATTTTGGAAACAAATCCAGGCATTATCTTATCCATAAAGACTTCAGTTTGTATCTCAGAAAATTAAGCACTCATAAAAAGACCACATACATCTGATGCAACATCATGCCTCAGGAAATTAAGTCAATCCTTAGTATCATGAAATATTTGATCAGTGTTCAAATTTCCTTATCTCATAGGCATTGTAAGACCCAAACCAGGTCAACACATTGCATTTAGTTGATGAGTCTTTTTAGATTTTTAAATCTCCCCCACTTTTTCTGGCAATTTGTTTGTTGAAGAAACCTTGTTTGTCCTTTAGAGTTTCCCACAGTCTGGTTTTGGCTGATTGTATTCATGTGGAAACACCTTTCTTACTCTATTAATATATTAATTCCATTTAATTGGTATGCTCTATTAAATTGAATTTATTTAACTATCAATTTTGTTCAATTGATTTATTAAATATAATCTATTATTATTAAACTAATTTAACTAGAATGGGGCTCTATTGAATTCTCTTATTCCCATTTCATTTATTAACTGGAATTCCTCTCTAAAAAAAACTTTCTCGTATCAGCCATTTGGCTACCTTGAGGGTATATAGTTTATATTGAAAAAGCTGTATATATACTTAATTTTTTCCCTTTTGTTTACCAGTTTTCAGAAGTAATGAACTTCTCCAAGGGTGACCAATTAAAGGATTTTTGGTTTGGGGGTATTATTAACTCATGAATTTTAAACATATTTAATAACTTTTAATCCATTGCTTTATTTCTTTTGATGCTTGAACTATCTCTGGTCAGTGTGAACTTACTTACATTGGTTCCAGATTCCTTGTGAACCCACTCCCCATCCTTCTTTGAATACTTCCTCACACGGTGGAATGACAGTATGGCCTAGACTCATCTTGGGCTTTCCCTGCCTCACACCTGGAAGCAGCCATTTATTTAAAAAAGCTCTGGTTCCTTTTAGTGGAGAATGGTATTTAGAAATCAAGATCTGGGTGCTAGATGTTTTTGTTGCTGCTAGATTGGTCATTGTTTCTAGGCCTTGTCAAAATAAATTTGTTTTAATTATTTTTTAAACATTTATTCAGTTTTGAGAGACAGAAAGAGAGCACAAGCAGGGGAGGGGCAGAGAGGGGGGGCACAGCATGAGTGGGGGAGGGGCAAAGAGAGAGGGAGACATAGAATCTGAAGCGGGCTCCAGGCTTTGAGCTGTCAGCACAGAGCCTGACGTGGGGCTTGAACCCACGAACCGCAAGATCATGACCTGAGCCAAAGTCAGACACTTAACCGACTGAGCCACCCAGGCGCCCCAGAATAAATTTGCTTTAAAAGAGAAAACACATGAACACATGTGGATATTCTAGATATGTTTTGGACACCAACCAACAGTATTTACTGACAGCCATTCACCAAACATTGGTGCCCACGGAATTCCTTAGCTTTATGATCTGCAAGAAGCCCCCCTTTCCTACATCTGATTGTGTTATTTTAATACAGATGACATAGTCTTTCAAGTTTGGAGAATTATAGAGGGCTCCTTAAGGAGTGTTTATTTGGAAACACCTGTGGGGCTGGGTGTGGGCTGTCACCAGCTCTCACTGTCTCTGCTTGTCCCAACCCCTCCTCTACTTCTTTCCTTTCCCTTTCTCTCCCCTCCTGCCCTGCCCCCTCCCAATGGCTCTAGGTTCCTGAAGTTACAGTGACTGGCAAACCCCCAGAGGAAGGTGATGTTCCTAGAAGCAATCCGCCCGTGGCTTTCACAGAGGTCCCCCAGGCACCAGTCATCAGGATTCTCCCCTCTTCCTCTCACTCTGGCCTGGGTGGCTTCCCCAGGGACCAGGCCTCAGGGCCCGATGCAAGTGAGGGGGCAGCCGGGCCTCTCCTGGAACCCAGCCAGCAACAGGTGGAGGCCACGTGGGGAGTATCAAGCGAGAATGGAGGGGGCCGAAAGGACTCCATCGTGGGGGCCATTATGGATGAACCCCCTGGGGGTCTGGAGGTCGTGAGTGGGTTGGAGGAGCTGCTTGGCGAGGACACCATTGACCAAGAGCTGGAGCAGCTCTACCTGTCTCACCTGAGCCGCCTGCGGGCTGCTGTGGCTGCAGGTGGGATAGGAGGTGGTGGGGAGGGCCCCACAGATGGGGGGGTGTCCCCCAGCCATCCCCTGGGCATACTCACGGACCGCGACCTGATCTTGAAGTGGCCTGGCCCTGAGCGGGCTCTGAACAGTGCCCTGGCTGAGGAGATCACACTGCACTATGCCCGGCTGGGGCGTGGTGTGGAGCTTATCAAGGACACTGAGGATCCTGATGAGGAGGGGGAGGGCGAAGAGGGGCTTTCCATTATACCCTCCAGTCCAGAAGGGGATACCCCCAAGGAATCACCTCCGGAAATCCTCTCTGGGGCCCATTCTGTGGTAGCCACTATGGGAGATGTGTGGCTCCCGTGGGCAGAGGGCTCGGGATGTGACAGCCCCGTGGTTCTGGGTACAGAGTGTCAGTTCGCTGGGCCTCCAGAAAAGGGGTTGGGCAAGGACACTGATTCTTTGCACATGAATAAAGTGACAGCTGGGGTGACTAGGTCCCTGGGTGGGAAAGAAGGCTGCAAGGAGTTTACCACTGAGTGGGCAGGCAGCCTCGTTCCTATATCTGGCAAGGAACCAGCTGCCCCAGCCCTATGGAGGCAAGGTCTCACCAACCTTAGTCCCTCGGGGGCTGAAGTCTGCCCTTCCAGTTTGGCCAGGCCCCACGTGAGCTCCCAGGATGAAAAGGGTTCAGGCCCAAGCCTTGAGCCCCTAAAGAGGTCACCCACCTTAGCAACTCCTACAGAATGTGTGTGTGTATTGCCTCCCCAGCTCTGGGGGCCCTTGACCCAGACTCTGGGGGTCCTGGCTGGGTTGGTAGTTGTCCCTGTGGCTCTGAACAGTGGTATGTCCCTCCTGGTGCTTGCACTGTGCCTCTCTCTGGCCTGGTTCTCATAGGAGCTGCTTGTGGGGAGCAGCAGTAGGAGGCATTCCCCTCTCTTGGATCTGGGGAGAGGCAGTCCCTGCACCACCCCCAGGGGCTTCAGATGGTACATGTGGCCTATATAGTGAGGGGTCTTTTGCTTCTGAGGATGCTCTACTGAAGAGAGACCTTCCCGTTCCTGAGGTCTTGTTGGCACAGGGCTCCCTGTGGTGACACTAGTGGAGGGGAACAGGGCATGGTGGATGGTGTGAGATAACTTTCAGAAAGGAACTGGGCATGTCCTCCCTTCCCCCCCACCCCAAGCCTGTATTTATTTTTGTATAATTCTCTGGATGAGGGAGAGTGGTCGTGAGCTGGTCTTGGGGCACAATTACCCAGAGATATATTTATTAACAGCCAACCTGTGCAACCTGCTGGAGCTTTATTTTTAATTTAATTTATATAGAGTACCTATTATTATATGCCACAATAGAGCTCTATGAGAAATGATGTGTCTTTCTGTGCCGTGTTCTCCTGTTTGGGCCTGAGCGTGTGGGGTGGTCATGTTCTGTGGGAGGATGAGGGTGGGGAGGGGGGCATGGGACATGGTCATGCCTGCTGCTGCTGCTTCAGTGTATCCTTGAGGATCTGTGTCACCTCACCTCATGGGCCTACTCCGTGTGGTCCAGTGGTCTTGTGGGGGAGGCAGGTCCTTTGGTCTTTTCCATATTCTGCCAGGGAGGGAGGAAGAGTGGTTGCCACATGAGGGTTTGGTGTCAAACACGTGGCTGTGGTCCACCATAGATGTGGGGATACCAGTTGTGAATCAGCCACAGTTTTGACACCAGGAGGGAGACCACTCTCCCCACCCCAACCCCCAAGATTGGGAAGGTCTCAGAAAGGACAGAGGAGTTAATGTGCTGTGAAGAATTCATACTGGAGTTGCTGTCCACAGACATTGCATTTCTAACTCGAAACAGGAAACTCAGAAGCTTTGACAGAAAGGATAGATATATTTACTGCATGCAAATAAAAATCTCTACATAGCAAAATAAAACCATATATTTATTTACCTCCCCTCATAGCAAAATTTTATACCAGCTTTCTTCAGTTCTCTTCCAGGGCCCTGGTGCTTTTCTGAAACAGCTCCAATCAGATTGCTTGTCTGACCACGTCAGCAGAAGTGCTGAAGTCACTGGTGATATTCACATTGGTATATCAATGGCCACATCCCAGACTTCACCTTATTTGACCTATTGACAGCATTTAACACAGTTGGTCATCCCCTCAACCTTGAAAGCCTTCTTTACTTGGTTTCCAGGACAGCACATTTGCCTAGTTTTCCTCTTTCCTCATTGGCCACTCTTCTAGAATAGTGCTTGGCACATAGGAGGTACTCAGTACATACCTACTGAATGAAATAAATGAAGGAACAGATAAATCTATGTGGGGAAATACAGAGACATGGCTAGAGAGCTTAACTGGGCATTCAGTGGTCAAAAGCTCAGTACCGTTCCACTGACATTGACTGACCACCTTTGCTCTGGGGACGCAGAGGAAGAATCTCACAGTCTAGTGGAGGAGACAGATACAGAGAAAGGATTTTAGTGCAGTGTGGTTGGTGCATTTGCAGTGATGGGGGTCCCAGAACAGATGCTCAGCCCACTGTGGGGACTCTGGAAACCTTTTTGGAGGATATGGTGTCTTAACTGAGTTAAAATATGAGAAGGAATCCACCAGGTAGTGAAGGGGAAGAGAGGGAAGTCCAGTCAGAAAGAATAGCATTTCAGAGGTCTGGAAGTGGAAAATAGCTACTGAAAACAAATTCAACACCCACTTATTTCACCTGCCTTTCAATGAGGATATTCTGACTTGGTCAAATACCAAATTCAGACATGTGTCCATCGTCTTCCATTGATGTGATAATTTGCTCAATGTCAAAAAAGGCAACTTTATGCCAACTGGATTGAAAAATTAGATTAAATGGACAAATCACTCAAATTACTACAGACCTTGACTTGCCAAAATTGTCTCGAAAAAGGAAAAGTTGAGCAGTCCTATGACCGTTAAAGGTAATAGAACCTATAGCCCAAAATCTTCTCACATGGAAACTCTGGGTCCAGATGGCTTCCCTGGTGAAATACTCAAGGAACAAATAATTCTGATTTTGCAAAAGCAATTTCAGAGGGCAGAAAGAGGGAGCATTTCTGATACTTTTTATGGGACTGATACAACCTTGATACCAAAACTTGATGAGTGAAAGAATATTACAGATCTCAAGAAAATATACAAATACCTTAAATAACTGCCTGTCTTAGTCTGTTTAGGCCACTGTAACAACATGGTGTAGACTAGGTGGCTAGAAAACAACATTTATTACAGTTTGGGAGGCTGGGAAGTTGAAGATCAAAGCACCTGCAGATTTGGTGTCTGAGGAGGACCAACTTCCTGGTTCGTAGATGGCTGTCTTCTAGTGGTGTCCTCACATAGTGAAGGGGCAAGGTTGCCCTCTGCAGTCTCTTTTATAAGGGCACTCATCCCATTCCTGAGGGCTTCACCTTTCATGATCTAATCACCTCCCAAACACACCCCCCCACCTCCTAATAACATCACATTGGGAATTAAGTTTCAACATATGACTTGTGAGGGGACACAGTCACTTAGTCTATAGCACTGCTTATGTCCAATATATTTAAAAAGTATAGTATAGTCAAGTTGGATTTATTCTAAAACTGCAATGTGGTTTAGCATTTGAACTCAATCAGCATAAGTTATTTCATTAACATATTAAAGGAGAAAAAACACAATAATATCAATAGATGTAGAGAAAGGGTTAGATAAACTTTGACATCTATTCATGATTGTAAAAACCTTAGCAAATTAGAATGGATAAGAAAACAAGATTCATCTATATGCTGTTTACAAGAGACCCACTTTAGACCTAAACACCTTCAGATTGAAAATAAGGGGATGGAAAACCATCTATCATGCTAATGGTCAACAAAAGAAAGCTGGAGTAGCCATACTTAGATAATTTAGACTTTAAAATAAAGACTGTATCAAGAGATGCAGAAGGGCATTATATCATAATCAAGGGGTCTATAGACCAAGAAGACCTAACAATTGTAAACATTTATGCGCCAAATGTGGAAACACCCAAATATATAAATCACAAACATAAAGAAACTCATTGATAGTAATACCATAATAGTAGGAGACTTCAACAAACCACTCACAGCAATGGACAGATCATGTAATCAAAAAATCAACAAGGAAACAATGGCTTTGAATGACACACTGGACCAGATGAACTTAACAGATATATTTAGAACATTTCATCCAAAAGCAGCAGAATATACATTCTTCTCCAGTGCACATGGAACGTTCTCCAGAATAGGCCATATACTGGGACACAAATCAGCCCTAAGTAAGTACAAAAAGATCGAGATCATACCGTGTATATTTTCAGACCACAACGCTATGAAACTCAAAATCAACCACAAGAAAAAAATTGGAAAGGTAACAAATACTTGGAGACTGAAGAACATCCTACTAAAGAATGAATGGGCTAACCAAGCAGTTAAAGAGGAAATTAAAAAGTATATGGAAGTCAATGAAAATGATAACACCACAACCCCAAACCTCTGGGACACAGCAAAGGCAGTCATAAGAGGAAAGTATATAGCAATCCAGGCCTTCCTAAAGAAGGAAGAAAGATCTCAGATACACAACCTAACCTTACGCCTTAAGGAGCTGGAAAAAGAACAGTAAATAAAACCCAAAACCAGCAGAATACAGGAAATAAAGAAGATTAGAGCACAAATTAATGCTATTTAAACCAAAAAAAAAAAAAAAAAAAAAAAACCAGTAGAATATATAAATGAAACCAGAAGCTGGTTCTTTGAAAGAATTAACAAAATTGATAAACCACTAGCCACTTTGATTAAAAAGAAAAAGGAAAGGACCCAAATAAGCAAAATCAAGAATGAAAGAGGAGAGATCACAACCAACAGAGCAGAAATAAAAACAATAGAATATTATGAGCAATTATATGCCAATAAAATGGATACACTCTGGAAGAAATGTACAAATTCCTGGAAACATACACACTACCAAAACTGAAACAGGAAGAAATAGAAAATTTGAACAGATCCATAACCAGTAAGGAAATCGAATTAGTAATCAAAAATCTGCCAAAAAACAAGAGTCCAGGGCCAGATGGCTTTCCAGAGGAATTCTACCAAATATTTAAGGAAGAGTTAACACCTATTCTCTTGAAGCTGTTCCAAAAAATAGAAACGGAAGGAAAACTTCTAAACTGTTTCTATGAAGCCAGCATTACCTTGATCCCAAAACCAGACAGAGACACCACTAAAAAGGAAAACTATAGACCAATTTCCCTGATGAACATGGATGCAAAAATCCTCAACAAGATATTAGCCAACCGGCTCCAACAATACATTAAAAAAATTATTCACCACGACCAAGTGGGATTTACACCTGGGATGCAGGGCTGGTTCAATATCTGCAAAACAATGTGATTCACCACATCAGTAATAGAAAGGACAAGAACCATATGATCCTCTCAATAGATGCAGAGAAAGCATTTGACAAAATACAGCATCCTTTCTTGATAAAAACCCTCAAGAAAGTAGGGATAGAAGGAGCATACCTCGAGATCATAAAAACCATATATGAACGACCCAACGCTAACATCACCCTCAATGGGGAAAAACTGAGAGCTTTCCCCCTAAGGTCAAGAACAAGACAGGGATGTCCACTCTCGCCACTGTTATTCAACATAGTATTGGAAATCTTAGCCTCTGCAATCAGACAACACAAAGGAATAAAAGGCATCCAAATGGGCCAGGAGGAGGTCAAACTTTCACTCTTTGCAGATGACATGATACTCTATATGGAAAACCCAAAAGATTCCACCAAAAAACTGCTAGAACTGATTCACGAATTCAATAAAGTTGTAGGATATAAAATCAATGCATAGAAATTGGTTGCATTCCTATACACCAATAATGAAGCGACAGAAAGAGAAATCAAGGAATCAATCCTATTTACAGTTGCACCAAAACCCATAAAATCTAACCAAAGAGGTGAAAAATCTATACACTGAAAACTATAGAAAGCTTATGAAAGAAATTGAAGAAGACACACAAAAAAATGGAAAAAGATTCCATGCTCCTGGATAGGAAGAACAAATATTGTTAAACTAAAAGGCAACTGAAAGAATGGGAGAAGATATTTGCAAATGACATATCAGATAGAGTTAGTATGTGAAATCTATAAAGAACTTATTAAACTCAACACCCAAAAAACAAAGAATCCAGTGAAGAAATGGGCAAAAGACATGACTAGACACTTCTCCAAGGAAGACATCCAGATGGCCAACTGACACATGAAAAAAGGCTCAACATCACTCATCATCAGGGAAATACAAATCAAAACCACAATGAGATACCACCTTACACCTGTCAGAATGGCTAACATTAACAACTCAGGCAACAACAGATGTTGGCGAGGATGCGGAGAAAGAGTATCTCTTTTGCATTGTTGGTGGGAATGCAAGCTGGTGCAGCCACTCTGGAAAACACTATGGAGGTTCCTCAAAAAACTAAAAATAGAACTACCCTACCACCCAGCAATTTCACTACTAGGCATTTATCCACGGGATACTGGTGTGCTGTTTCGAAGGGACACATGCACCCCATGTTTATAGCAGCACTATCCACAATAGCCAAAGTATGGAAAGAGCCCAAATGTCCCTTGATGGATGAATGGATAAAGAAGATGTGGTACACACACACACACACACACACACAAACACAATGGAGTATTACTCGGCAATTAGAATTAAATCTTGCCATTTGTAACTACATGGATGGAACTGGAGGGTATTAGGCTAAGTGAAATTAGTCAGAGAAAGACAAAAATCATATGACTTCACTCATATGAAGACTTTAAGAGACAAAACAGATGAACATAAGGGAAGGGAAACAAAAATAATATGAAAACAGGGAGGGGGACAAAACAGAAGAGACTCATAAATATGGAGAACAAACTGAGGGTTACTGGAGGGGTTGTGGGAGGGGTATGGGCTAAATGGGTAAGGGGCACTAAGGAATCTACTCCTGAAATCATTGTTGCACTATGTGCTAATTTGGATGTAAATTTAAAAAAATAAAAAATAAAATTAAAAAAAAACCTTAGCAAATTAGTTGAATAAATTTTCTTAAAAGGTATCTATCTGCAAGGAATTACAGTAAATGACATACTTCAAATGAAATTTTAAGAGCTCTGACATTTGTAACGTGGCAAGAATGTCTGCTATTGCCATTTCTACTCACCATTGTACTGGAGGGCCTAGCAAGCACAATAAGCCAAGGAAAAGAAATAAAAAATATTTAAAGACTGGAAATGAAGAACAGGATTGTCATTATTTGTAAATGATACTATTGTGTATATAGAAAATCCAAAAAATCCATGGACAAAGTATTAGAATTAATTACTAATAGTTTAAAAACTCTGATTTTCTGATACAAAATCCATATTCAAAAATCAATTGAGGGGCACCTGGGTGGCTCAGTCAGTTAAGCGTCTGACTTCTGCTTAGGTCATGATCTTGCAATCCGTGAGTTCGAGACCCGCTTCGGGCTCTGTGCGGACAGCTCAGAGCCTGGAGCCTGCTTCACATTCTGTGTCTCCCTCTCTCTCTGCCCCTCCCCCCCACTCTCTCTCTCTCAAATATAAACACTTTAAAAAAATCAATTGCTTCTATATGCTAACAACAAACAGGCAATTTTAATAAAGATACCATTTATGAACTACTTAGAAATTATCAAAAGAAGGCAAGATCTTTCTTTTAAAGATTTTATTTTTAAGAAAGACATTTTAAAAGATTAGATAAATAGATACACATGTTCATCGAATTAAAGCATCCATGTCATAAATCTGTCAGTTCCCTCCAAGCTGTTTCATAGGTTCAATGTAAATCAGATCATGATTTCAATAGATGTGTGTGTGCATATCATAGCAAGTTAATTCTTAAATTTATGTGGAAGTGCCAACTAGCCAGAACACTCATACTTATTGTAAGACATGGCAATTAAGATGGTGCGATACTGCTGCGAAGGTAGACAAATAGACAATGAAAGACCAGTGGTCTCAGAAACAGACCCACTCATATATAGACACAGAGTAGGTGGCTGGGGAGGTATTATGAGACAGTGGGAAACAGTTGGGACTTCAAAAAATGGAACAATCCATTATCCAAATTGAAAAAAAATGAAATTGGATCCTTACCTCACAACACAAAAATAACTCTAGGCAGATTCAAAACCTAAACGTGAAAAGCAAAACCAAAGACCTTTAAGATTTTAAAATAGAAAAATACTTTCATATACTCATGGTAGAAAAGTTTTTCTTTTTAAAAGAATTTTTAAACGTTTATTCATTTTTGAGAGACAGAGAGAGACAGAGTGTGAGTGGGAGAGGGGCAGAGAGCGAGGGAGACACAGAATCTGAAGCAGGCTCCAGGCTCTGAGCTGTCAGCACAGAGCCTGATGCAGGGCTCAAACCCACAAGCCATGAGATCATGACTTGAGTCAAAGTCGGATGCTTAACTGACTGAGCCACCCAGGCGCCCCTAAAAGTTTTTCTTAAACAAGACACAAAACACTAAGCATAAATGACAATTATAAAACATTCAATTATGTTAAAATTAAGAATGTTTTTTGATTAAAAAAAACACCATTGGGGTGCCTGGGTGGCTCAGTCAGTTGAGCATTCGACTCTTGATTTCAGCTCAGGTCATGAGCCCAGGGTCATGGGGTCAGGCCCTGCATTGGACTCTGCACTGAGCGTGGAGCCTGCTTGGGATTCTCTCTCTCCCTCTGCTCCTCTCCCCCATTCATGCTGTTTCTCTCTCTAAAATAAATAAATAAATAAAAACAAGAAAACAAACCAAAAAAACACCCTAAAGAGAGTGAAAATCACAACTTGGGAACAAATTGTGAGAAGATAATTCAAACACATATAACTGATGAAAAGCTCAAACCTAGAACATATAAAAAACTACAAATAGAAAAACCAACAAGGTCGTGCCAAGTGTATAAATAAATTATATATCAGAATGGAATATTGTATGATGAGAATGAAAAATCTACAACAACATGGAGTAGCCTGGATGAATCACACAGACATGATGTCGAGCAAAAGAAGTCAAACAGAAAAATGGGCAAAATGAATCCGTTTACTGGTGGTAAAATTATAAAGAAAAGCAAGAGAATGATTATCACCAAGTCATGATAACGTTTACTTCTACGGGAAGGAGGGAGGGATGTAATTGGAAAGGGGCCCAGGAGACTTCTGGAATGTCAATACTGGTCTACAACTTTACCTGGGTGGTTGTTCATGGGTGCATAAGTCATTAATATTCATTGAAGTGTACATTTCTCAGGCAAAAGAAGAAATTACAACTAAAACAAAACGTAGTGAGTAGTGGCAGTGATATGACTCTCTGGGACTCCTCCACACAAGCTCTGAGCGACCCCAGTTTTTCTTGTCTAGACCACGAAGTGTAGGTGGACTACTTCCTTTAGAACGTCCCCTGGGGTCAAAGTCTTGCATTTAGTCCTGGAGGTTACTGAGGCTCCCTCAACCCTGTCTGTGGAAGTCATGTTTGGGGGTTGTTTATTCTGTGTCTCCTGACACCAGCCATGGGATGGGGACACTCACCTCTTGGGGGATGGAGAGGATCTGTCCATTTTGTCATCAGACGTCGGAGTCCATCTTCCCTTGGACCTCATTCATACATGGTTTTAGAGCCTGGAAGAGTTCATTTAAAAGCCAGAACCCCAAGTCCTGGTATGTGTGACCTTGGGTAGGTCATCTGTCCCCTCCCAGCCTCAGTTTCTCATTCTTTTTGTTAAGTTTTATTTATTTATATTTAAGAGAGAATGAGAGCAGGCAAGCAGGGGAGAGGCAGAGAGAGAGGGAGAATCTGAAGCAGGCTCTGCATCGCCAGCACGGAATCTGACATGGTGCTTGAATCCATGAACTGTGAGATCATGACCTGAGCTGAAATCAAAAGTTAGACACTCAACTGACTGAGCCACCCAGGCGCCCCCTCAGTTTCTCATTCTTAAAAGGGGGCTTATGCCCTCTGGGCTTTGGGGAAAACATGTGAAATGATGCCACTCATTAGCACTTTGGATTAATCTAGTAATTCAGGCAGTGTAGCAGGGCAGGAAAGAGGAGGGACTCAAGAGTGGTACAGTTCAGGACTAAATTGCCACCATATCACACGATCAGCAAATTACTCAAGCTCTCTGTGCCTTCCTTTGCTTGTCTGTCCTCAGGGGTAATAACTTTCCCTCTTCACAGGGTTATGGTGAAGGTTACATAAGATAATATGTCAGTTATCTAGGGCAGTTCCTGGCTCAGAATAAATAAAACGTCAGCTGTTATCAGCCCCCTCTCAAACTTTTACAATGACTGTCACCCAAGACACCTTGTTCCCACCCTCAAGTGTGTTTATTATTATAGTGGTGGATAATGTCAAAGGTGGAGACCTGCTTGTACCCCAGGCGTCTTCCCTGCCTGCCACCTTGAGAGGTATTGGATCCCCAGACATCCTCCCCAGGGGACCCACACTTTCCTCAGTCTCTCCCTGTATTTGAGGTTAACCAAGGCAACAGGGCCACCACCTCATCCAGGAGCACCATCTTGCAGGGGCCACAGCACTGGGCATTTCTGACAGAAATGGGGACCTGAGAGGGAGGAAGGAAGGGTATGAGGTGTTTTCTCACCTAGTAGTTTCCTATTAATGATGTAACAAATTTACAACAAACTTAGTGGCTGAACAACACAAATGTATTATCTTAACAGTTCTGGAGATCAGGAGCCTCACAAGGTGTCTGTGGGGCTGTGTTCCTTCTGGAGGCTCTAGGGGAGAATCTATCCCCTTGCCTTTTCCAGCTTCTAGAGGCTGCCTGTGGTCTTTTGGTTCATGACTCCTTCCTCCATCTTCAAAGCCAGCAATAGCCAGTTGAGTCTTTCTCACATCACTCTGACTCTTGGGGCACTGGGTGGCTCAATCAGTTGAGCGTCTGACTTCAGCTCAGTTCATGATCTCATGGTTGTGGGTTCGAGCCCCATATTGGGCTCACCGCTGTCAGCGCGGAGCCTGCTTCAGATCCTTTGTCCCCCTCTCTCTCTGCCCCTGACCCACTCGTGCTCTCTCTCTCTCTCTCTCAAAAATAAATATTTAAAAATGTAAAAAAAATCACTCTGATTCTGTCTTGCCTCCTTCCTTCACTTATAAGAACACTTATGATTACATTGCACCCAGTCAGGTAATTCGGGATACCCACCCCCCCTTCTCAAAATGCTTAACTTAATCACATATGCAAAGTCCCTTTTGCCATGTAAAGTGATATATTCCAGGTCCTACGGGTTTTGATGTTGATATCTTTTGGGGCCCATATTCTGCCTAGCCAGGACCCCCCCCCCAACCAGACCCCTGTGGTCACTGCCACACTGAGGCCACAGAGTTGGGCAGATGGAGTTTACCCTTGAAGGGAGCTAGGTACCCATCCTGAAGGGACAACAGCATGTCACCAGATAATTAAGACTGAGTGATTCTTATAATAATAGCAATAACAACACTATCAGCATTTACTTCCCAGTTACTCTGTGCCAGACACTGGGATGATCATTTTACGTGAATCATGCTTTTCTCACACCAATGCCACGATGTAAATTCTACTTTTATCACGAGTGTACAGACGAAGACACTGAGGCCCCGAGTGTCTTGTGTGTTCTCATCAGTCCTGAGCACAGTCCTTTGATGTGGCTTCCTTGATCTTCCTCTGTCTCCTCCTCCTTGTTACTAGGCCCAGGATCTTGATCTCAGAGTGGCCCCTGCTCTCTGACCTTGGGTCTCAGTCGTCAGCTCAGCTGTCATCTGACCACATAGTACAACCCCTCCACTTGCTGTTCTGGATGTCTGGGGTCCAGGGGAGTCCAAGTTTTAACCTGAGCTTCCTGCTAAGGCAGTGGCCTTTTCTTTTAATTCTGGGAAGTGTGACTGAAGCCGTGTTCATACGGTGGAGGTGTTAGTGTCACCAGGTACAGCTCAGCCACTGACTGTCCACGATAAAACCTTTACCAGCAGGGGGCGACTCCTCTTCAAGACCAGGGATGCCTCAGGGAAGAAGACAGGAAAGACAGAGGCTTAAACATTCTTATGTCAGAGGGTCACAGGCTTCTGGGTGTGTGAGCCCCAAGTTTGGGTGTCCCTCAGAGCCTCCCTCTCTGCATGTGGACAGCTGAGGGCAGCCTAGGGTCGGCTCTGCATCTTCCTCCTGGAGAACCCTGGTCTTAGTCAATGCAAATGGCCTTCGTCTTTCTCCTGCTCTTCCTCCTACCAGAAGCTCGGTTCTGTGGTTAAAGGGAGGGTCTCATATTTGTAATATTTTTCTCATTGTAAGGTTGCATTTTAGTTTTTCCTTCCACAAGGTGGACTGGCTCTGTGGCCTTGACTACAGGGCAGGTTGGGCCATAGCTTGTCCTGAAGGCACTGGCACATCCCCAGCAGAGCCTGCGTTTAGGAAAAGGCCCCTAGGTCCCATTCAGATCCTGACCAGCTGCAAGCTCTGCCTCCATCCAGGGACCTCCCAGAGTCTGAATGCTGGGTCTACAACCCCTAGCTGGGGCGAGTAGAGGCACCAGGGCTGCTGGCCTGGGGGAGTTACAGGCCTGGTGGATGAGGCAGCAGAAACACTCTGTATGGCTTGAGGGGATGTATGGCTGTGGGGTGAAGAATGACCCACCCATATCTGCCCATAGACCTGCTACAGGCTTGCAGACCCAGCTCCTGCCCTCCATGGGTCTCTGTCTCCTCATCTGCACAATGGGCAGGAGTCTTCCCACACATAGGGGATGCTCATGAATGGAACTGGGTCTGGAGTGATGAGAAAGGAGATTTGGCCCAAGAGAAGGAGGAGCAGGTCAGAGTTGCTGCAGGGAGACCTAACTTGGGTCTCCTCAGGCACAGCCAGGGGCTGCCCGCCTCGAATTGCTCAGGGCAGTCAGACAGGTGGGAAGCTCTGAAATCAGAACTGTGGGCCAAGGTCCAGTTGAGGTCCTCTCTGGCCGCTTGTGTGCTTCCTGTTTGTTCTTACCTGTGCCTGCAGGGATCCCAAGATGAGCTCAGGGAGCTCACTACCTCACTGGTAACTGTGACCCATCAGCAGTCATTAGAGTCGTGTGTCATCTTCACAACCAACCCCCATTAACACTAGTGTAACTTGTTCAAACAGTGGCTCACATGTTCTGAAATGGTTTTGATGATGTGTCATTATTTATTACAGCCAGAATTTACTCAGTCACTCTTCTACTGAATGGATAGGTAGTGTATGATTTAGGTTTTTGCCATCTCATACTACTTGTGGCAAGCATTC
This sequence comes from Herpailurus yagouaroundi, assembly GCF_014898765.1. NCBI lineage: Eukaryota > Metazoa > Chordata > Mammalia > Carnivora > Felidae > Herpailurus > Herpailurus yagouaroundi. The sequence goes on from NW_024420586.1 coordinate 25,664,727, forward strand.
CAGGACATACAATAGTGGTCATAAAATAACTCTATTTGTAGTAGCTAAACACTGGAAACAACCCAATTATAACACTAACAGGAAAACAAATAAATACACTGTGGCAGTTTCTTTGTTTTTTACTTTTTTTAAGTTTATTTATTTTGAGATGGGGGGAGGGAAAGAGAGAATCTCCAGCAGGCTCTGCACCATCAGTGCAGAGCCCCACGCAGGGCTTGAACCCACAAAACGTGAGATCATGACCTGATCCGAAGTCGGTCACTTAACTGAATGAGCCACCCAGGTGCCCCCATTGTGGCAGTTTCACAGCATGCAATACGGCACAGCTCTGAGAACGAATGAACGAAACCCACAGAGACATAACACTAAACAGGACACGCTATACGATAATTTTTTAAAAATAAATATCAAGGTAGCAAAAATGTAAAAATGACTTTGCGGTTCTGTGATTTTTTAAAGTATATTTATTTTGAGAGAGAGAGGAGAGAGAGAAAGAAAGAGAGAGAGAACTAGTAGGGGAGGGGCAGAGAGAGAGGTGGGTACAGAGGATCTAAAGCAGGCTCTGGGCTGAAAGAAGAGAGCCCCAATGTGGGGCTCGAACTCACAAACTGTGAGATCATGACCTGAGCTGAAGTTGGATGCTTAACCAACTGAGCCACCCATGTGCCCAGTTTCTGTGATTTTTAGCACATGTGTAGATTCATGTAACCACCACCACATTCAGGATGTTCCATCACCTTATAGAGCTCCTTTGTGCTGTCCCTTCATAGTCATACCTTCACACACAAATATGTCCAATTGACAGTTTATGAAGGTGTGTCTATCCTTGTGCCAGTACCACACCATCTTGGGATTATTGTAGCTTTATGGTAAGTCAAAATCCATGTTAGTGAGGCACCTGGATGGCTTGGTTGGTTAAGCGTTCGACTCTTGATCTCGGCTCAGGTCATGATCTCGGCTCAGGTCATGATCTCACAGTTTGTGGGTTTGAGACCCAGGTAGGACTCTACACTGACAGTGTAGAGCCTGCTTGGGATTCTCTCTCTCTTCCTCTCCCTCTTCCCCTCCCTTGCTCATGTGCTTGCTCTCTCAAGAATTAATTAATTAATTAATTAATTAAAAAAAGTTTTAAAAAGTCTATGTTTGCCCTCCAATTTTGTTCTTCCTTTCCAAAATTACTTTGACAATTCTAGTTTCTTTGTTTTTCTACATACATTTTATTTATTTATTTAGAGGGCACAAGGGAGTGAGGTGCAGAGAGAGAGAGAGAGAGAGACAGAGAGAAGCGGGGCTCACCCGAAGCGGGGCATGAGCTCATCCTGTGTGGGACTGAAACTCACGAAATGTGAGCTTCTGACCTGAGCCAAAGTCAGATGCTTAATGACTGAGCCGCTTAGGCGCCCCTCCATGTAAATTTTAGAATTGAGTAATCTGTATCCACCAAAAAATCCTACCGTGATTTTGATTGGAATTGCATTAAATGTATAGATCAATTTGGGGACAATTAACATCTTAACTATATTGAATCTGTCAGCCTGCATACATAGTCTGTTCATTATTTAGGTTTTTTATTTCTTTCATCAGCTTCTTGTAGTTTACAACATCCACAGATCCTGTACATGTTTGGTTAGATTTTTTTTTTGAGGAGCTATTGTAAAATAGTATTGTGTGTGTATGTGTTTTTTAAAATTTCAGGTTTCGTTGATAGGGCGCCTGGGTGGCTCAGTCGGTTAAGCCTCTGACTTTGACTCAGGTCATGTTCTCACAGTCCGTGGGTTCAAGCCCCTCACTGGGTTCTGTGCTGATAGCTCAGAGCCTGGAGCCTACTTAGGATTCTCTCTCTGCCCCTCCCCCATTCACACTCTGTCTCTCAAAAATACACATTAAAATAAATAAATAAATAAATAAATAAATAAATAAATAAAATTTCAGTTTTCATTGTTCATTGCTAGTATACAGAAATATGCTTGATTTGTGTGTGCTGAATTGGTAGTCTGCAATGTTGCTAGCGTCACATATTAGCTCCAGTACTTTACTACGCAGATTATCATGTCATCTGAGAATTGGGGTCGTTTTTATTTCTTCCTTCCCAATCTGTAAACCATTGATGACTTTTTCTTGCCCTTCTGCGCTGGCTAGGATTTCCAATACAATGTTAAATAACCAGGGTGAGAGTGGACATTCTTTTTCATTTCCAATCTTAGGGAAAAATCATTATCATGGGCTGCCCTGGTAGACAACGTGCATACGTGTAGACAACTGCATACGTGTTATTGCAGTTCGTTGCTGGGAGGATGAATTGCGTGACTCCACTGTGAAACAACTCTTTGAGTCTTGTGCTGCTTTCCTTTGCACTTCACCCCATGCACTTAGTGATTTTACTCAGTATCCTTAAGTCGTAATAAATCTTAGCCTTGGGTACTTCTTTATGCTAAGTTCTGTGAATCCTTTTTGCAAATAATTGAACCTGGGTTGGTATCGGGGACCCCAACACAAGCGCATACACATTATACATTATTATGTATTCTTGGTGGATTTTTATCAGTTAGTAAAATCTCTCTTTACCCCTGGTAATGTTTTTGGTTCTGCAGTTTATTTTGTCAGCAATTAATAGACTCCCTTGAGCTTTTTTTTTTTTTTTTGGTATGTTTATCTA
>NW_024420586.1:25667782-25703420 GCF_014898765.1 Herpailurus yagouaroundi
TTACTATTGTGTACCATTTGAATTTATACCATTGTGTACCAAGTGTACCGTTTTTATCATTTTCTATTTTTTCCTGTTTTTTGTCTCTCTGCTTTTTGCTTTCCTTTGGGTTATTTGAACATTGCTTAGAATTCCTCTTAAATTTATCTATTGTGTTTTTGACTGTATGTCCATATACTTTTAAGAGTGATTTGTCTAGGAATTAAAATATACATGCTTTTCTAAGACTACTAAAAATAAGGGGCGCCTGGGTGGCTCAGTAGGTTAAGCGTCCGACTTCGGCTCAGGTCATGATCTCGCAGCTGGGAAGTTCAAGCCCCGCGTGGGGCTCTGTGCTGACAGCTCAGAGCCTGGAGCCTGTTTCAGATTCCGTGTCTCCCTCTTTCTCTGACCATCCCCTGTTCATGCTCTGTCTCTCTCTGTCTCAAACATAAATAAATGTTAAAAAAAAAGACTACTAAAAATAAATATTTTTACCATTTCACATGGAATGTGGAAATCCTACCACCATTTTTGTTCTGTATGCTCTCTTTATCTTAAATATTATATCCCCATATATTGAAACCTGATCAGATGATGTCTTAATTTTAAAAATGTTTTATTTATTTATTTATTTATTTATTTATTGAGAAAGAGAGAGAGAGAGAGAGCCTGAGCAGAGGTGGGGTGGAGAGAGAGGGAGAGAAAGAATCCCAAGCAGGCTTCATGCTGCCAGCACAGAGCCTGACTCGGGCTTGAACCCACAAACCGTGACATCATGACCTGAACTGAAACCAAGAGTCAGACACTTAACCTACTTAGTCACCCAGGCGCCCCATAATGATGTCTTAACTTTTAATTTTTGCTTTCCATCCTCAAATATAGTTTAATCAATCCAAAAGGAGAACAGTCTATTGCATTTAGCCATATATTTACCCATTTCTGTTTTTTCTTCATTCCTGATGTCCTTCCTGATATGCTTCCTGATATTGCTTCCTGATATTCCTGATATGCTTCCTCCTATCATTTTTCTTCTGTCTGAATTTCAACCAGAATTCTTTTAGATCTGCTACCAACACATTCTCTTTGTTTGCCTTCATCTCTGAATGTCTTATTTATTTATTTATTTATTTTTAATGTTTATTTATTTTTTTTGAGACAGAGAGAGCCAGAGCATGAGCAGAGGAGGGGTAGAGAGAGACAGAGTGAGACACAGAATCTGAAGTAGGCTCCAGGCTCTGAGCTGTGAGCACAGAGCCCGACGTGGGGCTTGAACTCACCAGCTGCGAGATCATGACCTGAGCCGAAGTCAGAGGCTTAACCGACTGATCCACCCAGGCGCCCCTATCTGTGAATGTCTTTTTTACAGATTCATTCCTGAAGGACATTTGGCTGGATGTAGAATTCTGGGTTGGATGTAGAATTCTGGGTTGACAGTTCTTTACTTTCAGTACTCTTTTTATTTTTTAAAGTTTTAATTTATTATTTAGAGCAAGAGTGGGAGAGGGGCAGGGAAAGAGGGAGAGAGAGAATCCCAAGCAGTCTCCGAGCTGTCAGCACAGAGCCTGACACAGACCTAAATCCCACAAACCATGAGATCATGACCTGAGCTGAAATCAAGAGTTGCATGTTTAACTGACTGAGTCATTCAGGCATCCCTATTTATTTATTTATTTATTTTGAGAGAGAGAGAGAGAGAGCGCACAAGCAGGGGAGGGTCAGAGAGAGAGGGAGAAGGAGGGTCTCAAGCAGGCTCTGTGCTGTCAGCCTGGGCCTGATGCAGGGTTCGAACTCCCACGAACTGTGAGACCATGACCTGAGCCAAAATCAGGAGTCAGAGGCTTAAGTACTTTAAAAATGCCACGGAGAGGGGGGTCCTGGGTGGCTCAGTCAGCCGAGTGTCCGACTCTTGATCACAGCTCAGGTCATGATCCCAGGATTATGGGATCGAGTCCCACTTCAGGTTCTGTGCCAAGCATGGAGCCTCCTTAAGATCCTCTCTCTCTCTGCCCCTCTCCGCTGTGCATGTGCATGCTCTCTCCCTAAAATAAAAAAAAAATTAAAACTTTGGAATACTTCCTATTGGCCTCCATGCTTTCTTTTTTAATGTTTATTTTTGACAGAGAGAGAGAGAGACAGAGCATGAGCAGGGGAGGGGCAGAGAGAGAGGGAGACACAGAACACAAAGCAGGCTTCCAGCTCTGAGTTGTCAGCACAGAGCCCGACACAGGGCTCAAACTCACAGGCCGCAAGATCATGAACTGAGCCGAAGTCGGATGCTCAACCGACTGAGCCACCCAGGCGCCCCTGGCTTGCATGCTGTCTGATGAGAATTCTACAGTCATTCAGATCACTGGTCCCTTATAAATAATGCATCCTTTTTCTCTGGTTGCTTGCAAGAGTTTTTTTTTTTTTTGTTTGTTTGTTTGTGGATTTCAGAGTTTGATTATGATGTGTCTGGGCATGGGTTGTTTGGGTCTATCCTGTTTGGTGTTTGCTGAACTCCTTGGTTTGTAGGTTTATGACTTTTGCCAAATTTGCAAAGTCTCCAGCAATTATTACTTTAAAAATATTTTTAATCATCATACTCTTTCACCTCTCCTTTTGGGTTTCTGATTATAAAAGCTATAGATGTCGTAGTATTTTGCCACAAGTCCTTGAGATTTTGTTCGTTTTTCTCTCAATCTCTTTTTCTCTGAGTTGTTTTGATTTAATAATTTCTGTTGTTGTATCTTCAATAACCATTTTATCATCTTCATTCTGCTCCTGAAACCATCCAAGTGAGATTTTTATTTGTTTATCATATTTTTCACTTCAACAAGAACATGAATCATATTGGGGCACCTGGGTGGCTCAGTCAGTTAAACATCCGACTTTAGCTCGGGTCATGATCCCACAATTTGTGAGTTTGAGCCCTGCATTAGGCTCTGCACTCTCAGAACAGAACCTGCTTCAGATCCTCTGTCTCCTTCTCTGCCTCTCCTTTGCTTGCACACTCTCTCTCAAGAATAAATAAATAAACATTAAAAAAAAGTGCACTGTGAAAAGATAGCTCTACCAAAGCATGGCTATTTAATTTTGTTTATTTATCTATTTTATTTTATTTCAAAGAATGGTTATTTTATTGAGAGAGCAAGAGAGAAAGAGAGAATGAGAGAGAGAAAGAGCGAGCTTGAGTGGGGGATAAAGGCAGAGGGAGAGAGAGAGAAACCCAATCAGGCTCCACGCTCAGCATGGAGCCCAATGGCAGGGCTCTACCTTACGATCCTGGGATCATGACCCAAGCTGAAATCAAGAGTCAGACGCCCAACTGACTGAGACACCCAGGTGCCCCAAAGCATGGTTGTTTTAAATAGAATCAGGCTTTTAAAATATTGAAGTATATCTCCTTTTATCAACTGTGGGTCAAAGAGGCAGGGGCCAAGTGCATTGGACATCCTGCGACATTCTCAAAGGGTGAAGTTCTATGAGTTTCAAGGGGCTTGGTCTGAGATTTAGAAGGACCAATGGCAATGCTTTCAGCCAAGGTATTTGGAAGGTGTGTACGAATTTTGCCAACTGAGTCCTAATAGTGCCGTTAATGCATTCAACTAACACTGAGGACTACGGATGGTATGCACAATGAAAGTGTAGTAAAACCAGCCAAACAGCACAGACTCATCCAAGCATCTGACTAGTAAAATGGGTTCTTCAATCATTATGAAGTTCAAGAGAGGTTCCCCAGGTTGGGATAATCCTTTCCAACAGAATTTTAGCCACAGAAGGAGCAGTGGCCTGTCAAAAAGGGAAAGCTTTGGCCCAGTGAGAAAATATACAAACCATGACTAAAACATAGTTAAATCCACAAGACAAAGGAAACTATATGAAACCCATTCATGTGAACAGATTTCCCTGGATTATACTTTGGACAGGTGAGATAAGTGAGGCACTTTTAAAAAACTTTTAACTCTAGCTGGTTAACATACAGTGTTATGTTAGTTTCAGGTGTGCAATACAGTGACTCAATAACACCTTACACCACCCAGTGGTCATCACAACTGTACTCTTTAATCCTCATCACCTAGTTCACCCTTGCCTTCACCACCTGCTCTCTGGCACAGGTAGGCACTTTTTGTGGCCTTTTTAATATTTCCTCACCAATATTGGTTCATGAACACTTTTTATCAGAACCGTTTCATCAGTAGACTGATGGTTTAATACATCTACAGTGGTAAAGCAGAGAGAATTATAGAATTTGTGGTAGGGCCGGATTGTTATTTGGTCCAAACCACAGTTCTGTTTTTATTTTTATTATTTTTATTTTTTAATGTTTTGTTTATTTTTGATAGAGAGAGCACGAGCGGGGGAGGGGCAGATAGAGGGACAGAGGATCTGAAGCGGGCTCTGCACTGACAGCAGTGAGCCCAATGTGGGGTTTGAACTTACGAACCTCGAGATCATGACCTGAGCCCAAATTGGTCACTCAACCAACTGAGCCACCCAGGTGCCCCCAGAATTCTCTTTTTATTTTATTTATTTATTTTAATGTTTATTTTTGAGAGACAGGGCGTGACTGGGGGAGGGGTAGAGGGAGACAGAGACACACAATCCAAAGCAGGCTCCAGGCTCTGAGCTGTTAGCACAGAGCCTGATGTGGAGCCACTGGCTGAGCCACCCAGGCAACCCCAGAGTTGTCTTTTTATGTTGAACCAACAATTAATAGATTTCCAATATTGTTTTTCCCTCTCTGGGGCCAATTGTCGGGTGTCTCTTGTCAATTATTCCAAATTAGCATTTGGGAGAACATCCTTTGGACTATGACAAAGGTTGGCTATTGGTTTTCTTGAGGGCAGTATTTTTGGTGGAAATAACAGCGAGGTAGTTTCCTTTGGTCTCCAAGAAGTTGAGTCTGCTATGCCCAGGAACATTAATAATAGCCAGAGCAGCTGGCAAATGTATGGCATCTAATCCATTTTGGACATAAGAGCCATTTAAAATTTTATCCCCATTGGAAGTAAGGAAATCTCATTTCCATAAAGTTCCACAGTCATAAGCTACCCAAAAGGCATACTGACTATTGGTATAAATGTTTGTGGTTGTACCCTTGGCTAAGGTACAAGCTTGAGTAAGGGCGTTTAACTCTGCTGGGCTGAAGTAGCCAAAGGTAAAGGTGTTGTTTTGATGACTTCAAAAGGAGTTACAATAGCATACCCAGCACAATATGAACCATTTTCATCCTCTAAGTAAGAACCATCAGTAAGCCATGAAAAATCTACATTGGTTAGAGGAGTTTCCTGTAAATTGTCACAGGGAGTCAAAAGGTGATTGGTCAACATTAAGCAGCTGTGAAGGGTTTCTTCTGGATCTAAACATGGTCCTTGTTCCAAGATCAGATGCCCTAACTATAGAACCTGATCTTGAGCAAGCTGCAATTTTTCCTTGGAGACCTTATGTCCCTTTAAGGACCAAAGTTTTGACAAATAGATGCTATCCTCGGTGAAGAGGTTTGAGAAGGGGAACAGAGAAACAAATTATCTATGTATAGTAACAAAGTATAGCCTACAGAAACTTTATATCATCCAAATCAGCTTTTAAGGTTTGTGAAAAATAATAACTCTCCGTGAAATCATGGGACTTTACTGTCCAGGTGTATTGCCATTTTTCCCAAGTGAAAGCAAAAAGATACTGGTTATCTTTAGTAACTGGAATACTAAAAATGCACTGCATATATAAATTACAGTGAAATATTTGCTTTCAGTGGGAATGGATGTCAGTAGCACACTGGTGTTAGGGAACAACAGGAAGTCAATGGGTAACAATGTTACTTATTTAAAAAAAATTTTTTTTTCAACATTTATTTATTTTTGGGACAGAGAGAGACAGAGCATGAACGGGGGAGGGGCAGAGAGAGAGGGAGACACAGAATTGGAAACAGGCTCCAGGCTCCGAGCCATCAGCCCAGAGCCTGACGCGGGGCTCGAACTCACAGACCGCGAGATCGTGACCTGGCTGAAGTCGGACGCTTAACCGACTGCGCCACCCAGGCGCCCCTATATAATTTTTTTATCCAGAGTCCAGTCCAGGATCATGCATTTACATTTAGTTTCTTTTAATCTGGAATAGTTCCACACATTTTTGAAAAGGACAGACCAGTTGGTTTGCAGAATGTTTATCAGTTTTGGGCTTTGTTTTAAGACTTTTTTTCACTCAACTTGTGCCATGTAACATGCTGAGTATTGAGAGGCATTATTTCAGCCTTGAACTCACACTCTAGTCATAGAGACTCAAGTCACTGGCAAGTACAATCACAAGTGCAGTACAGATCAGTACAAAAGGGACACCTGAGTAGTCTGAGGGCACTCTTGAAAAAGGAAGAAGGTAATAAAACCCTGCTTTCCTAGTTTCTGGTAATAGACACCTGAAATAATGCTCTTGTAATTCTTTTTTTAATTTTAATTTTATTTTTATTTAAAAAAGTTATGTTTATTTTTTTGAGAGAGAGACACACACAGGCACGAGCAGGGGAGGGGCAGAGAGAGAGAGGGAGACATAGAATCTGAAGCAGGCTCCAGGCTCTGAACTGTCAGCACAGGGCCTGATGCAGGGCTTGAACCCACAAGCCATGAGATCATGACCTGAGCTGAAGTCAGATGCTTAACCAACTGAGCCACCCAGGCACCCTGCTCTAATTCTTAACCACATTTGTTACCACACTAGCCTAAGGCTTTTATTTCATAACACTGAGGGAATGAATATTATTTCCTTATTCATATCTCATGTTTTACTTCTTAAATTGATTACCTTTTTATTTTCAGAGGCCCCATACTCTTCAGATTGTATAAATCTTACACCTTTTATTTTCAAGGGCCTTCCCTGGAACCTGATCAACAGGAACTGGTTCTTCCAAAGACTGGTCGTGAGCATGGAGACGGTCCTGATGTCAGAGGGAAGAGACTTGCAAATCTAGAGTCCCTTAAAATGCCGGAAGCAGGTATGTGATACATTAAGCATGCAAATTATAGGGTGTCTGTTTTCTGCAATGTTATATTTTTAATAACACAGAGGTAACATTATTGCTACTTCCAGTAACAGAGTTCACATACAAAAATGATTTGAAATGTAGTTCAAACCTTGAATGGCAGACTTACAGACTATCAGGCATAGAAACAAATTGGGTCAAAGCCATATTAAATTACAAGACAGGAAAACAGGGGTGCCTGGGTGGCTTAGTCGGTTGGGTGTCCAATTCTTGATTTTGGTTCAGGTCGTGATCCCAGCACCACGTCGGGCTCTGTGCTGAGCATGGAGCCTGCTTGAGATTCTCTCTTCCCCTCTCCCCCTCTACCCCACTCCCTCTCTCTCTCTCTCTCAAATAAAAAAAAAGTTTCTTACTTTTGAGTTTAAGTCCTTTAGCAAACAGCTAATGATTTTCAAATACTTTTAGAGATATCCACTTTTAACAGATATGTAACACATTTGTAACACACATCAGTTTGTATGAAATATGCTGAGGCCCTGAAATAGGTTCTAATACCAGCTCTAACATAATTTGTGTGACTCTGGATAAATCCCTTAACCTCTGACCCCATCTTTGCTCTTAGGAAAATAGTGGATTCAGATCAGATATGTAAAAATCATTTTCGGTTCTGATTTTGTGTGCCCTGGTTTTGTAGGTTAGAATACAAAGATAATTTGTTTTGTGTGATTTATCATAAATCACCAAACCTTGACCTGAGTCAGATTACAATATCTGAACTGAGGATTCAACGCTACTAAGGAAATGAACAAACACTGTTTGATGTTTGTTTTTGTACAGAGTCCTGAATGCCTATCCTCAGATTCTGTCAAATTTGCATTTCTCTGGCTCTTAAAGGACAATTGTATTTTAAATCTTCCCCCAGATGAAGCCTCAAATGGCTGAATAAAATGTCAAGAGACCATATAGTTTCTAGTTTCTGTGGCTGATCAGGTAGAGAGGATGTATGTAGTCAGTGATGCCCAAGGCACATGTAAGATACCTGTGCCTAGCACAATCCTCATCCTCACTGTCAGTCTTCATGAACTACTGTTTCCACTAAAATGTGGACACCGTGATCTAATCACCTCTAACCATGTCAAATGTGGCATGAAAAATTCCCCCCCTGAGATATCAGTTGGTAAGATTTGAAGTTCAAAGACTGTAACTGAAGTCCTTCCTAATAACTTCAAAATGTTGACCTGAGCCAACATTGGACGCTCAACCAACTGAGCCAACTAGGCACCTTTAATTATAGGAACTTCTGAATTTAAAGCTTGATATTTAGGGAAGAAATGAACTTGCATTAGTCTTCTAAATATTTTCACTGTGCATTCCTGGTCCATTCCACTAGATGACGTACACTAAACAAGTTTTTGACTGCTTTTGGGAGCTTACTGAACATGGCTAAAGTGTACCTGTGGGAAGTACAATAGCTCTAAATACATGTTATTAAAAAGGGTAAAGATAATAATATGAGCATGTAATATAAAACAAAATAATTAAAAAGACAACAAAATAAAGCTAGGGTAAAGGAGAGATTCTTTTTTATTTTTTTTATTTTTTTATTTAATTTTTTAAAATTTTTTAACATTTGTTTATTTTTGAGACAGAGAGAGACAGAGCATGAATGGGGGAGGGGCAGAGAGAGAGGGAGACACAGAATTGGAAACAGGCTCCAGGCTCCAAGCCATCAGCCCACAGCCTGACGCAGGGCTCGAACTCACGGACCGCGATATCGTGACCTGGCTGAAGTCGGACGCTTAACCGACTGCGCCACCCAGGCGCCCCAAGGAGAGATTCTTAATAAAAGGCCGGTATGAATCACCAGGCAAAAGAAAAATAATCCAACTAACAGATAGATTGCTCTTTTAGAAAATACTTATGAATAGGGACACCTGGGTGGCTCTGTTGGTTGAGCGTCTGACTTCAGTTCAGGTCATGATCTCACAGTTTGTGGGTTCGAGCCCCGTGTCGGGCTCTGTGCTGACAGCTCAGTGCCTGGAGCCTGCTTCAGATTCTGTGTCTCCTTCTCTTTCTCTGCTCCTCCCCTGCTCTCTCTCTCTCTCTCTCTCAAAAGTAAACATTAAAAAAATTTAAAAACAAATACTTACGAATAGAAGATCCACTAGTTTATATAATTTTGAAGAAAATAGACAAAAGGCAAGTATAAAGAATATGAACAAGACACTAACAGATACTGAATGTATTCTATAATTATATAATGTATATGTATATTTGTATGTATATATATGTATAATGTATATGTATGTACATACATATTGTATGTATGTATAATGCATATTTGGCTTTCCGAGTTTCTTTTTCTTTGCCACCCTTCTCCTTTCCCGTCCCTTTTTGGCCAAACTGAGAAATGGTACTGTTTCTCCTTCACAATTTGATGTTACCTTTGATGGTAATGACTTAAAACTGGTGTGAGCATATAATTTATTGCTCAAACTGGCACACTTTTAAGCATCTAAAGAGGCACTATTCGTAACAACCACATGCGGGCTAAACTAGGTTAAAGTACAGTTTTGCACTTTTCCACTAAAGAGTCAAAACAAATACAATCCTAGCCTTTCTATTTATTTCACTTATGCAATTCCAAGCGTGACATTACTGTTTCAGATATCCTATATTCTGAATATGTTCTCAAGTCAAAACATTTAAATGATACCTTTTTAAAAGTGTCTTTTGTTTCTTAGGTTTTTCATTGATTGGTTGGATTCTTAGTAACAGTATAAGATATTTTTGTTTGCTATTTAAAACTACCTCTGAGTAAAGGCATTGGGTTTAATCCATTCTGAACTTGAACTGTCGCTTTGTTTCTTTGTACCACTAGAAAGTGTCATTTGCATGCCTTTAGTGTTGTCTAAATAAAGTTCTGCTAAATAATGTTCTCAACTGTTTTGTTTCTCTTAAAGGTGGAAGGGCAATCACAGGTTTAAACGAAGACAAGTTGAAACCATGCAGACTGCTTTTGTGTTGGAAGTTTGCCTGTTAAACTTCTCTCAATAAAGTTTTGCCATCTTGTCCAAAGAAGTTTTGCACATCTATTGTTAAATTTATTCCTAGGAATGTGATGCTATTGAAAATTGCACTTTTTTTGGAAATTTTATATTTTTAAAATTTATTTCTTAAATTTCAGCATAATTAACATATGGCATTATATTAGTTTCAGGTGTATGATATAGTAATTCAACACTGTGGAGAACAGTATGGAGGTTCCTCAAAAAATAAAAAATAGGGGCGCCTGGGTGGCTTGGTCGGTTGGGCGTCCGACTTCGGCTCAGGTCATGATCTCATGGTCCGTGAGTTCGAGCCCCGCGTCGGACTCTGTGATGACAGCTCAGAGCCTGGAGCCTGTTTCAGATTCTGTGTCTCCCTCTATCTCTGCCCCTCCCCTGTTCATGCTCTGTCTCTCTCTGTCTCAAAAATAAATAAACTTTAAAAAAATTAAAAAAAATAGAATTACCTTAAGATCCAGTGAATTCTACTGGGTAGTTGCCCAAAGAAAATGAGACATTAATTTTTGTATATCGCTTTTTCTTTTCTTTTTTATTTTAGAGAGAGAGGGGAGAGAGTGCGAGTGGGGGAAAGGAGAAGGGTCAGAGAGAGAGAGAGAATTTCAAGCAGGCTCCATGCTCAGTGTGGAGCCTGACATGGGGCTAGATCCCAGCACCCTGGGATCATGACCTGAGCCAAAATCAAGAGTCGAACGCTCAACCGACTGAGCCACCCAGGAGCCCCTTGTATATTGCCTTTTATATCCAGCAACCTTGCTATATATGTTTATTAATACCAAAAGTTTATCTTTAGATCCTTTTCAGTTTTCAAAATGCATAATCATACCATCTTTAAATAATAATTTTGTCCCTGCCATTTTATTTTATTATTTTATTATTTTTTTTGTTCTGCCATTTTAAAGATTGCATTTTCTATTTCCTTTTCTCATTTTATGGCGTTGGGCAGACCCAAATAGTACAATGTGAAATAGGACTGGTGAGTGGGACATTCTTGTCTTTTTCATGATTAGAAATAGAAAATTTTCAACATTTTCCCATAATGTTTACTGTACATTTTTTGTAGATACATTTTATCAGGGTAAAGTCATTCTGTTCTATTCTGAATTTGCTGATAGTATTCATCTTAAATATGTTGAATGTCAGCAAACACAGGGCATTTATTGACATGATGGTAAGATTTTTTCCCTCTATTAAATCTGTTAATATGGTGAATTGCATTCTCAAGTTTCTATGTTTAAGCCAACTTTGTATTCCTAGGGCAAACAACTTGATCATGTGTAATCTACGTCCTAATGATTTGTTTAGGATTTTTATGTATGTCCTCATGAGTGACACTAGCCTCTTTTTTAAAACTTTTTGTTGGACTTTGGTATCAAGGTTATGCTAGCCTCATAAAATGAATCGGGATATAAATGTATTTTTCTGTTTATGAAACTTCAGTGCTGTGGGTAACGTAGGGCTAGTCTTTCCTATCCAGCTGGTTCTGGATTGCTTCTCCATTTTAAGGTCAGACCCTACATAAAGGGCAATGACTAAAGGGGCAGCTCTAGGTTCCCATCCCTTCATACTTTGTGAGGTGCTCAGCTTCCCTGCAGGATCACCTGTAATGATGCCATCACTCTGCTCCTGTTTCTATGCTGACACTAATCTTCTATATCCAGAAAGTTAATATTCTTGGCTCTTGTCTAGATAATTTTGGTCTGTGCTGTCTGGTCGTGAATGGATGACCAACCCAGAGCTGTGTCAAGTTACAACAGCTCCATTTAATTAAATTCTTTGGTAATAACAGGAATACTATCTCACATTTATAGGGTGTGTATTATCTGTTAGCCACTTCTATGTACTAGATTTTCTGTACATTTATGACATCAAATCCTTACAAAGAAGGTAAGTCAGTGTTGTCACAAAACTGATCATCTCTACTGAGAGCAAACTGAGGGTTGATGGGGGGTGGGAGGGAGGAGAGGGTGGGTGATGGGTATTGAGGAGGGCACCTTTTGGGATGAGCACTGGGTGTTGTATGGAAACCAATTTGACAATAAATTTCATATATAAATTAAAAAAAAAACTGATCATCTCTGACCTCAGTAAGAAGCAGATTTGGGGATTGAAGTTTTAAGTTCAAAACCCTTGATCTTTTATCAGAGTAAAAGCTTCTGAAAGTGAATAAGGAAGAACTGATGGCCTATGTGATGACTTTAGTTGTAATCTGATGTTTATGTGAATATATATCAATTTAAATATATATCATATACATATACAATATCTATATAATATATACATACATATAATTTGACTTAAAAGGCTTTGTTCTTATCTTGAAGGGTTTCCTATTATGTGCCAAACAGACCTCACATGGTGTCCAAGATGAAATCATTGTTTAAAAAAAACACTTAATAATATGATTATCTTGTGCTACAGAAAAATATAACCAGAATACTAAAGCCACTTGGAACAGTTGTTTGTGGGGAGACAGAGAAGACAACTTTGCCACAAACCTCATGATGGTAAAATGCTACATCTCCTGCAAAGTTATTCAGAGATGGGAGGGAGTAGCCACAAATCTCTTTTTTCAACAAAGTCTTCCATTTGCCTAACATCTCAGAATCCTCGTTAACTGCCAGATTTAAACCTTATATTCCTATTCCTATACACAATGACAGCAAGTTACATCTCTGAGACTCCACTTATATCTTCATACCCCATAAAACAGTTCCTGGAAAGAAACCTAAAACAGTTTTGAAAACCAAGAATAACTCTACTTAGAATCCACCCTGATTCAGGAATGGCGGGGTATTCCAGAAAGTAATTATTTCTCCCTCTCGCAGAGGTTTAAAAATGTTTCCTGGCCCAGAGGCACTTGGGTATCTCAGTCGGTAGAGCATCTGACTTTGGCTGAGGTCATGACCTTGTAGTTCAAGACCCGCATCAGGCTCACTGCTATCAGTGCAGATCCTCTGTCTCCCTCTCTCTGCCCCTACCCCCCTTGTGCTCTCTCAAAAATAAATAAAACATTAAAAAAAACCTTAAAAATGTTTCCTGGCCCAAAAGGACTGAAAATTCAAGATTCGAATAAAAAAAGATACTCTAAATGTAGAGTATCCCAATTTGCCACAGAATATGTGAGAGGTCACCAGTTTGTGAAGCTGGCTGAAAAAATTAGGGCCTCAGTGGAAGAAAAGGAAAAGGAACCAGGGGGACTAGCTGAGGCAAAATGACTTGGATCCTACTGACTGTGTCTCCTTATAGACTGAGCCATGAAATAGCCATGGGTTTCAGTCCTGGCTCTGACACACTGTGTGATGGTGCAAAAGGCATTTATATCCTCTGGACATCCTTTTAGGTCTGCTTCCTCATTTCTACAGTAGGAGTTACAATGATGGCTGTGATGAATAAGAGGTAACCTACAGATCCATACGGTGCTTGTTTTGGAGGCCATCACACTGGTGGGACAGACACATACATAAACAGAATAGCAGTTGAAGTGGAAAGGAGAAACACCGGGAAGGGACCCAGGAAAAAAACCAGTGGGGCGACCAGGAGGAAAACCAGAAGAGGGGACTCATTGTCCAAGTGAAAGAGGCCTGGATTCCCACATCTGCTGCTCACTGGGTTTGCATATGTGACCCTGCTGATAGGAGTCTGGGTGCCATCTACCTCAACACTTAAAACTAAAATAAGCAGAGTGATCTCACACTTAAAAACTAAGATAATCTGGGGTGCCTGGGTGGCTCAGTCGGTTGAGCATCTGACTTCAGCTCAGGTGAAGTCATGAGCTGAAGGTGAAGTCAGCATGACTTCACAGCTCTTGAGTTTGAGCCCTGCATCGGGCTTTGTGGTGACAGCTTGGAGCCTGGAGCCTGCTTCGGATTCTGTGTCTCCTCTCTCTGCCCCTCTCCCTTGCTCACGTTCTGTCTGTCTGTCTCTTTCAAAAATAAACATTAAAAAAAAGACTAAGATAATCAGATCGGCACTGGTTGTGTGTATCCAAAAATTAGTTACTGAGAGCCTGGTCTATTCACCAGCTGTTTTGTATATGGGAAGACTTCAGAGAATTAGCTGATATAGCTCCTAAATGTGGGCTGATCTGATAAAATAGCAGTGACAAAAGACAGACTGACAAGAAAAAAACATACAGATTGACTTATTGTAATAAGTTCTATGTGACCCAAAGCGATGGTTAAACCTGAGCATTTTTAAGCTATATTTGATGAAGAGTGCAAAGTCATGGAAAAAAAAGGTAAAAGGACGAGAAAAGAAAAGGTCACGAACCAAGTGTAGTAAACTAGGGGAAACAGCAAGGCCTGTTCATTCAGATTCCTCTCGGTGTTTTTGTGTCTCTGAAGAGAAGGATGCTCCTTTCCTCTGGGTTTAGAGAGGCCATCTTTCACATGAGGCGCTTATGACCTGTTGCAGGGAAAGGTCCGAAAATCTTGCCTGTACCTTCAGTTTCTCAAATTCCTACAGCTAAAATATTCAATAGGCCAAGGTGCAATATTTTAGGTAGTAGGCCCTGACGCCATCATTGGTATACTCGATTAACAGAGTAGCATGTATTAGGGCACCTGGGTGGCTCAGTTGGTTAAGCGTCCAACTTTGGCTCAGGTCATGATCTCGAGGTTTGAGAGTTTGAGCCCCGCGTTGGGCTCTGTGCTGACAGCTTGGAGCCTGGAGCCTGCTTTGGATTCTGTGTCTCCCTCTCTCTCTGCCCCTTCCCCCACTCACATTCTGTCTATCAAAAATGAATAAACATTAAAAAGATTTTTTTAAAAAGAGTGTAGCATGTGTCATCATCACTCAAACCAAAACCAAAACCAAACAAATCTTTGAGCACTTGCTGGGAACCAGGCTCCTGCTCTGGGCTAGGCAGGCTCTGAGGACATAGGAATGATTCATATAGGATGAGTTCTCAAACAGCTCATAGTTAATGACTAGAGAACCATCCAGAAGATGACAGAACAAATTTGAGGACAGCCATAGCAGGGGAGAGCCAGAGGGGGCTCAGAACACAGAGGAGAGAGCCCTGTAATTCATACAGTCGGGAATGGCTTCTCCAAGGGGATGATGTGTGTGCCCTAGGTGCCACTTCACTATAGATATATTTCTATCTCTGTTATCATCCTTCTTTCATTAAAAAAAAAAACAACTTAGGGGCGCCTGGGTGGCTCAGTTGGTTGTCTGACTTCAGCTCAGGTCATGATCTCGTGGTTCGTGAGTTTGAGCCCTGAATCGGGCTTTGCTGACAGCTTGCAGCCTGGAGCCTGCTTTGGATTCTGTGTATCCCTTTTTCTCTCTCTGCCCCTCCCCCACTTGCGCTCTGTATCTCCCTCTCTCTCAAAGATAAATAAACATAAAAAACCTCACTGCTCAATTCTCCTCATAGATGAGGTAATTGAGGATAAGAGAAGCTAAGTATCTTATTCAAGGTCAAATCACTAGTTTCTGGTGCGGCCAGTTTTCAGCCCTGGACTCTTTGAACCCCTGTGTACTTCTCATTATAATCATTTCTTTGCTTTTAATATTGTCTTCTGTCTTAATTTATATTCACCATAAATACTTTTCCTCGCTCTTCTTGTTTTTTTTAAAGTTTATTTTGAGAGCATCAGCGAGGGAGGGGCAGAGAGACAGTATGAGAGAGAGAGTCCCAGGCAGGCTCTGTGCTGTCAGTGAGTAGCTGGATGTGGGGCTCGAACCCACGAACCCCAAGATCATGACTTGAGCTGGTGTCAGACGATTAACCTACTGAGCCACCCAGGCGCCCCTCTTTGCTCTTCCTGTCCCATAAGTTCTTTTTCTTTAATTCATCTGTAGTTTGTTTATTTAGATTTTTTTTTACAGCATTAGTGCGAACTGCCAAAATATTTTTCAAAGTGACTGTACAATATTGCATTCCCACCAGCAGTGTGTGAAGGTTCCAGTTGCTCTACATCCTTATGAACACTTGGGGTGGTCAGTCTTTTTAATTGTAGCCATTCTAAAAGGCATGTAGTAGTATCACCTTGGAGTTTTAATTTGCCTTTTAAAAAGGAAGGTAGTGGTATCTCCTTGGAGTTTCAACATGTAGAGCATATTTTCATGTGTTAATTTTCATCCATGCATATTCTTGTCTGTTCAAATTTCCTGTACTTGTTTTATTGGGTGGTTTGTGATCTTTTTTTTTAAAGGAATTTATTTATTTATTTATTTATTTATTTATTTATTTATATTCTGACATTTTACAGTGATATACCTATAGTGATATGCCTAAAGTCTATGTCTTTATTCATTTGTGTTAGATACTCATGCCTTTCATTTTTTAAGGAGCATTCTTGCATTTTTTTTTGGATAATTTTCTCTGCCCTTTCCTATGTTCTCAGTATCTGGAAATTTTCTTTTTTTAATGTTTGTTTATTTATTTTTGAGAGAGAGAAAGTGAGGGAAGGGCAGAGAGAGAGAGAGAGAGAGAGAGAGAGAGAGACAGAGAATCCCAAGCAGGCTCTGCACTGTCAACACAGAGCCTGATGCAGGGCTTGATCCCACAAACCGTGAGATCATGACCTGAGCTGAAATAGAGTTGGATGCTTAACCAAATTTTCTTAATCCAATCATAGATTACCTTTACTAAGACTTTATTCATTTTTGAAGATTTTATTTATTTTTTTAAAGTGATCTCCCAACGTGGGGCTTGAATTTACAACTCTGAAATCAGGAGTTGTACACTGTACCAAGTGAGCCAGCCAGGTTCCCCTAAGACTTATTTTTTATTGTTCCACTCCTTTTGTCTGTTTATTCAACTTTATGGAAGATTCACTAATTTTGTTTTTTTTTTTGGTCTTCCATTGAATGCTTTTTATGAGCTATGGATTTCCAAGAGATAGTTAAAAATCTACTTTTCTGGGGCTCCTGCGTGGCTCAGTCAGTTAAACGTCCAACTCCTGATTTCAGCTCAGGTCATGATCTCACTGTTGTGGGATTGAGCCTGGCCTCAGGCTCCCCACACTGGACATGGAGCCTCCTTGAGATTCTCTCTCTCTCTCTCTCTCTCTCTCTGTCTGTCTGTCTGTCTCTCTCTCTCTTCCTCTGCCCCTTCCCGACTTGTACTCTCTCTCTAAAAAAGTCTACTTTTCTTCACTTGGATAACAATTTTATAAAAATAAAAAGCAAAAAGAATCTACTTTTCTACTTTTTCTCAATTAATGAATGCTTAAAATATAAACATACAGCTTACCTGATTCAGCTCTCCCTGTTGGGTTCTGATGCCAATATTATGGGAACTTCCTACAAAATATTGGAAACTTATCTTTCTCTTCTCAGTGGGAGGGTTTACAGAGCACTGGAGTTGTATATTGCCTTGGCATTCCTAAGCTTTGATAATAACCTAAATGTTATTGAAAAGACAAAAGATGGCTGGGAGCAGGAATTCTTAGGTTGTATTGACTTTTATTTTTTATTTTTTTAAAACATTTATTTACTTTTGAGAGACAGAGAGAGATAGAGCACGAGTGGGGGTGGGGCAGTGAGAGAGGGAGACACAGAATCCGAAGTAGGCTTCAAGCTGTCAGCACAGAGCCCAACGATGTAGGGCTCGAACCCATGAACTGTGAGATCATGACCTGAGCGGAACTCGGATGCTTAACTGACTGAGCCACCCAGGCACCCCTAGATTGTATTGACTTCAGTTGGAGTGTTTTCTTTGACCTAAGCTGAAAGCTAGGAAAACCTGTCTTATGTCTGCTGTTTCCCACGTCACCTGATGACAGTCTTTGATTCAGAAATTTGTGTGACAAGGCACTTAAAGGGAAAACAGAAAGTGCAGGCAATGAGAAAAGGTGGGGAGATTTTTTTTTTTCTTACAGAAAAAGATAAATCCCTGATATCTGGTCTGTTTAGACACAAGTCTATCCTTTAAAAGTGTTGGGAAATCTCTTTTTATTGCTCAGGCTTTGGATCACAGACCTTTGTCAGGAGCTGTGTGCCTGGGTCAGAAGTTATACTGAAGATTGGTCAGCCCCCTAAGCCTGGGCACCCTGGAGAAGAGATACTTTTCTAGGCTGCTGGGATCATTGTCCCAGGCAAGGTAAATAATTGCACAAATTGCTCTGTGTCACAGGGACAAAGACCTCAGGAGGACCAGAGACTGCTAGATGTGTCTGCTGTGCATCAAGAGTCTGAGAATCCCATGATAAATTCCAAAAAGAGGCACCAGCTCCTCCAGGTTGTCCGGCTCAGGACTGGCAGGATGAATATTCACAGTAGTTGTGGGTAAAGGGCCTCCTCCTTCACTGAAATGGTCTTCTTTGGACACTGTGTAGTTATTAAAATTATTTCTTTATTTTAAAATTGTGGTGAAATATACATTGCATAAAGTTTACCATTTTCACAATGTTTAGGTGTACAGTTCTGTGGCATTAAGTCCATTTACATTGTTGTGAACCATCATCACCATCTCCAGAACTCTTTTTACTTTGCAAAGCTGAAACACTGTACCCAGTAAACACTAACACCCTATTTCTCCCTCTGTCTCTCTTTCGTTTGTGATACTGATAGTTTTGTCTTCTCTTTGTCTTTTGCTTGTTTGTGTTTTTGGCCAGTCTGGCTAGTTTTGTCAATTTTATTTATCTTTCCAAGGAACTAGCTTTTGGTTTCATTGATTTTTTTTCTATTGTTATTCTGTTTTCAGTTTGTCTTGATTTATTTTCTTATCTTTATTATTTTCTTCCTTCAGCTTGCTTTAGGTTTGTCTTTCTCCGATTTCATAATGTAGAAGCTTAGATCATTGATAAGAAGCCTTGATGGGGATCAGGATATGCTACTCCAAAATGTGGCACCTTGGCATACTGAATATTTTAAGTGGAAGGAGTTTGAGAAAACAGCAGAAGCATAAAGTTCACTCTGACCTTCCCCCTGCCCTTTTCCCTTGAAGCAGGTCATAAGACTGTCATGTGAGAGGTGCCCTCCCTATACCCAGAGGATAGGAGAATCCTTATCTCTGAAGACAAAGGGATCTTGAGAAGAATCAGGCTGTGCTGTTTCCCCAGTTTACCATACTTAACCTGGTACTCCTTGAACTACCATATTCCTCCATGGCTGTCCACTCTTCATCAAACCTAGGATAAAAGTACTCAGGTCCAACTGTTTCTTTGGCT
The DNA here is from genome assembly GCF_014898765.1 of Herpailurus yagouaroundi. Classification (NCBI taxonomy): domain Eukaryota; kingdom Metazoa; phylum Chordata; class Mammalia; order Carnivora; family Felidae; genus Herpailurus; species Herpailurus yagouaroundi. The sequence continues at coordinate 25,686,910 of NW_024420586.1, forward strand.
TTTCATTTCCTTATGAAAGCTTTGATGTCATGTAAAACTTATATTAAATAGATTTGTATGCTTTTTTTCCTGTTCATCTGCTTTTTGTCAGTTTAATTTTCAGACCCAGCTAGGGTCTCTAAGAGGGTCAAAGAAAACTTTTCCCTCTATTACAATTTTCTTTTTGAACATAAGCATTTAATATCATAAGTTTTCCTCTATGCACTGCTTTATCTGCATACCACAGATTTTGTTATCAGTTTAATTTATTGAAAAAAAAATTTTTTTTAAGTAGGCTTCACATTCAGTGTGGATCCTAACGCTGGGTTTGAACCCACGACCCTGAGATCAAGACCTGAGCTGAGATCAAGAGTCAGATGCCCAACTGACTGAGTCACCAGGCACCCCTGATAAATATTTTCTTGTTTTCAAAAATTTTTTAAATGTTTATTTATTTTTTAATTTTTTTAATGTTTATTATTTATTTTTGAGAGAGAGAGAGAGAGAGACCCCGAGCATGAGGGAGGGAGGGGCAGAGAGAGAGGAAGACAGAATCCGAAGCAAGCTCAAGGCTCTGAGCTGTCAGCACAGAGTTCAACTTGGGGCTCAAACCCACGAACCATGAGATCATGATCTGAGCTGAAGTCAGATGCTTAACTGACTGAGCCACCCAGGCGTCCCAAATGTTTATTTATTTTTTGAAAGACAGAGAGACAGTGCGAGTGGGGGAAGGGCAGAAAGAGAGGGAGACACAAAATTGGAAGCTCCAGGTTCTGAGCTGTTATGACAGCACAAGGCTCGACACGGGGCTTGAACTCATGAACTTCAAGATCATGACCTGAGCGGTCAGACGCTTAACTGATTGAGCCACCCAGGTGCCCCTGAAAAATAATTTCTAATTTGCTTGGTGACTTACTCTTTGATGTGCCCATAGGTTATGTATATGTGTCTTTAGTTTTCTTTTTCTTTTTTTTTTAATTTTTTTTTAACGTTTATTTATTTTTGAGGCAGGGAGAGACAGAGCATGAACGTGGGAAGGTCAGGGAGAGAGGGGGACACAGAATCCGAAGCAAGCTCCAGGCTCTGAGCTGTCAGCACAGAGCCCGATGCGGGGCTTGAACTCACGGACCGCAAGATCATGACCTGAGCCGAAGTCGGATGCTTAACTGACTGAGCCACCCAGGCGCCCCTGTGTCTTTAGTTTTCAAACATCTTGGGGAATATTCCATGTATTTTTCTGTCATTGATTTCTAGTTTAGCTCCATTACAGCCAGAGAATATACTGTGCATTATTTCAGTTCTTTTAAATTTGTTAAAATTTTGTTATGACCCAGAACATGGTCATATTAACACTGACTCTTGTCTTTTTCTTTCAATTATAAAGATTCTCATGATTACACAGGAGATACCTGAGTAATCCAGGCTCATCTCACTATTTTGATGCTTAATTTAATCACACTTGCAGAATTCCTTTTGTCATGTAAGGTGATGTCTTCACAGGTTCTGGGGATTAGGATGAGAGCATCTTTGCGTGGGGGTGGGGTGGGGTCATTATTCTGTGTACCACACCTCCTTTCCCCTCTCCTAAGCCCTTGGGATGACTGTTACTGTCTCCACATTGGTCCACAGAGGTAAGCAGATTTGGCTTACCTCTCTGAGCAGCAAAGTCTCCATCTGACAAAGGAAAAAGTACAGCAGTAGTCAATGGCCACTGGGAATAATAATAATGACTGTGCTGATCATAACAGTTACCATTTACTGTAGGCTTTCCATATGCCCGTACTTTGCATGGATTATAGGTGCCACCACCCCCATTTTCCAAGTGAGAGTCTGAGGCCCAGCAAGGTCGTATGATTTGCCCAATGTCATGCAGATGGGAAGTAGTGGAGGAGCCAGGGTTAGAAGACAGGCTTTCTCTATAGTCTGTGCCTTCAGCGACTGCCTTAAGTTACGACTGTGATCCTTAGAGGGGTCAAGGGAGGCCCCCTTAAAGTGGATCCTTTATGAATCTAGAACTGTAGGATGGATTTTAGGGTCTGCTAGTGGCCAAATCACTATCATTACTGGACCTACAAAGAGGGTATTTGCCTTCCACCTTTCTCTGTGTGTCTCAGACTCTCTTTCTCTCCTCCCTCTTCCTCTCCCTCCCATACATGTGGGTGCACACACAGACCATAGTGTCTTATATTTGTGGCTTAACCTACACAACTAAGGACCTATGTATCTACATAATTCAGGAAATTATGACCCTCAACACACGTGGGGGATGCCTTACACAGAGCTCCACAGCTAGTGTAGAAACGCCTATAGCTCTGTTCCCCCACTAAAGTAGCTTCAGTTTTTGAGGGTGAGCAGGAGGCAGCCAGGGAGAGTGACAGTCTTCTGTGGGCATCTGGGGTGGGGGGTGAACAGCAGAGTGTGAATGGTGTAGGTGTCTAGACCAGGACTTCTGGATCCCTCAACATATCTGTTCCTTAATCAATACTTGCCAGCCACCAGGTGTCCCCTTCCCCTCCCAGGTGTGGTAGAACCCCTCCCTAAGGAATGTGGTGGAAGTCTTCTCAAAACAAAGGAAGATGACATACAGCATGGCCCAATCAACTCCCTGACACGACTCTATAATTTGCACTGTGTCCAATCAGACTATATGTGTCACCATATATGGGAGACCAAAAAGTATAAATTGCATAAAAGGCTATACCCCACTGTGTTCGGGGCTCAGCCTTTTTGGGATCTTAGTACACTGATCCTGGGCTGGCACGAATAAAGATGCTTCCTGGAAAGAAGAAATTGGATGTCGCGTCCCTCTGTGCGAGAATCCTGCTACACAGGAGCCATTTAAAAAAAAAAATTTATTGGGGCGCCTGGATGGCTCAGTTGGTTAAGCGTCCGACTTCAGCTGAGGTCACGATCTCGCGGTCCGTGAGTTCGAGCCCCGCGTCAGGCTCTGGGCTGATGATGGCCCAGCGCCTGGAGCCTGCTTCGGATTCTGTGTCTCCCTCTCTCTCTGACCCTCCCCCGTTCATGCTCTGCCTCTCTCTGTCTCAAAAATAAATAAACGTTAAAAAAATATTTATGTTTATTTGAAATAAAGAGAGAGAATGCAAGTGAGGGAGGGGCAGAGAAGGAGGGAGACACTGACACAGAATCCAAAACAGGCTCCAGGCTCCGGGCTATCAGCACAGAGTCCAACGCAGGGCTTGAACTCACGAAATGTGGGATCATGATCTGAGCCGAAGTCATACACTTAACTGACTGAGCCACCCAGGAGCCCTTCCCAGGAGCCTCTTTAGCCCCCTCCCTCAGCCCTAGTCACAGGGCCTTAGTTATATCCCATTTTTGTCCTGTCAACCAGCACACCAGCTCTACCTCAGAGGACCCACCCAGGGACTTTCCGCTTCCTGCAAGTGCACAACATTGTGTAGGACAAAGATCTTCCTGCCACCATGCAGGGGTCTGTCATAAAGTCCTTGTTAGGGAGGAACCAAAAATCCTCCAGGATCCAAGTGTAACTCCAGCCCTGGACTGGGGGGTCCAGGGTAATTCCCCAGGGCTGGGGTAAAGGGAAGGTTTTCTGAGACGATGAGCTGGGATTATTGTCCCATCAGGAGGTGGGATGATGCTGTGCAAGGTTGGGTCTGTAAACAAGGAGAAGGTACCCTGGGGGGTACTGAGGGAGCATGATCGCAGGAGTGCTCCAGTGGCTGTCCTCATGGGCTTTGGCCTCTGGCCGGCTGTGCCCCAAGGCATCTTGGCAACTTGAGTCTGTCATCTGTCTTGTCTGGACCCGAGTATCCTCATCCGTGACAAGGTTTTCTTCTAAGGGGGTCTAGTGAGGATTAAGTGAGATGGTGCCTAAGAAGTGCTTGGGATCAGCCATAAAAAAGAGGGAAATCTTGCCATTTGCAATAACATGGATGCCTCCAGAGGACATTATGCTAAGTGAAATAAGTCAGACAGAGGAAGACCCATACTGTATGATCTCAGTTCTATGTGGAATCTAAAAAAAGCAAACTCATAGAAACAGAGAACAAATTGGTGGTTACCAGTGGTGGGGAATTGGGGGCTGGAGAATGGGTGAAGGGGGTTAAAAGTACAAACGTCCAGTTATAAGATACGTAAGTTCTGGAGGTCTACTGTATAGCATAGTGACTATAGTTAACACTACTGTATTGTGTATTTGAAAGTTGTTAAGAGGAGCACCTGGGTGTTTCAGTCAGTAAAGGGTCTAACTTCAGCCCAGGTCATGATCTCACAGTTCTCTGCTGTCAGCACAGAGCCTGCTTCGGATCCTCTGTCCTGCTTCACAGATTCTCTGTCTCTGTCTCTCTCTCTCCCTCCCAGGTTGCATACTGTCTCTCTCTCTCCCTCTCTCTCTCTTTCTCAAATAAATAAACATTAAAAAAAGAAAGTTGTTAAGAGATTAGATCTTAGGGGCACCTGGGTGGCTCAGTTAGGCATCTGACATTGGCTCAGGTCATGATCTCCTGGTTGGTGAGTTCCAGCCCTGCATCAGGCTCTGTGCCGACAGCTTGAAGCCTGGAGCCTGCTTCAGATTCTGTGTCTTCCTCTCTCTCTGCTCCTCCCCTGCTCATGCTCTCTCTCTCTCAAAAATAAACATTAAAAAATAAAAAGAGATTAGATCTTAAAAATTCTCATGACAAGAAAAAAATTGTAACTGTGTGAGGTGATGTATGTTAACAAAACTTACTGTGGTGATCATTTAGCAATATATACACATATCAAATCTTTATGTTGTACACCTTAAACTTATATGATGTTATATTCTAACTATATCTCAGTAAAGCTGGGAAAAAAAGAAGTGCTTAGGACCCTGCAAATCAAATAGATCTATGATTATCTAAAAGAAAGTTACTTTTTTAATTTAAAATTTAAAATTTTCATGATGTTTTTTTACCGTATCTCATCGAATCTCAGATACTATAGATTGTGTCTCACACTTCCATTTTAGGTAATACTGAAGAAAGAAAGAATGCTGCTAATTAACTATGACCCAATGCCTTCTTATCTCAGTGACTGTAAGATGAAGTCCTGATTTTTGGTATGTTGATATGTGAAAAGAGGGCATTTTAGATTTGATAAAATATGGGATTTTCCATGGTTTATTTTCATAGTTATCTTTGTGGAAATATATTGTTTTTAATGTTGCGTAGTGATAGAATCTTTTCAAGATATTTCATTGAAGAACAAAAGTGATTTGAACTTATTTGAGATGACTGTATTAGTCTGAATGGGGTCCTGGCCCTTCAGCCTCTCTCAGTTGCCCAGAAGGATCTTTCTGGGGTCAGGTGCACAGAGGCTCACTCCCCATTGGTGCCCACACTGAAGGTACTCTGGATTCTTGCTTCAAGACGGAAGGGGGAGGGGTTAGCCACCAACTGAACATCTGCTCAAGGATGCCCACACGTCAGGTACATCCTGATTGCTGGGAACCTGGCAGTCCCACAGGCATCATACAAACCTTCAGGTGTCACACAGTCTGGTGCAGGAGGCTGACACATACATACAAGCATAACAAAAAGAAATGGAAAGGCGCTGCAGTATGTGGCTATGAGAATGGAACTCTGGATCCAGACGGCTTTCATTTGAATACTGGCTTCATGATTTCCCAGCTGTGTTACCTCTGGCAGGTTACTAAACCTGTTTCTCATGTGCCTCATTTGTAAAATGGAGAAAACAACCTTATCTATCTCATTAGATTGTTGTAAGGAGTATTACATGAGGTAATATTTGTAAAGAATTTATTAAAAATTTTTAATGTTTATTTTTGAGACAGAGAGAGAGAGAGAGAGAGAGAGAGAGAGAGAAGCAGAGCATAAACTGGGGAGGGGCAGAGATGGAGACACAGAATCGGAAGGAGGCTCCAGGCTGTCAGCACAGAGCCCAGTGTGGGGCTCAAACCCACAAGCCGTGAGATCATGAACTGAGCTGAAGTCGGATGCTTAACCGACTGAGCCACCCAAGCGCCTCTTTATTTGTAAAGAATATAGAACAGGTTCTGACATATAATAAATGTTCAATAAATGCTTAATATCTTAAGCATTGAATTACAAGTACAGCCCATGGAAGTTCAAGGGACGCAGGGGAAGAAGACATAATGGTAAAGCAAAGATGGTAATAGCACTACCCTCCAAAGTTTATTGTATATATTTCCTTTCATCTTTCTTTTTTTATAATTTTTTTAACGTTTATTCATTTTTTGAGAGACAGAGACAGAGCATGAGCGGGAAAGGGGCAGAGAGAGGGAGACACAGACTCCAAAGCAGGCTCTAGGCTCCGAGCTGTCAGCACAGAGCCCGACACGGGGCTCGAACTCACCAACTGCGAGATCGTGACCTGAGCCGAAGTCGGACGCTCAACCGACTGAGCCACACAGGCGCCCCTCCTTTCATCTTTCTTAAAGTGTGGTCCTAGGGTTTAGACCCCATCCTTTCGCAGGAAACCTTTCCCCTCCTCTGTTCTGGATGGCACTCCTGTTAATATGGCCCCAGGCTCCAGATTTCCTTGTGGCTCCCAAGGGGCTCTTCCCAAACGATCATGGAACCCCCTTTCCCTGCCATGCAAAGGCCAGCTGAATGTCAGGGCCTCACTCTGGGCCCCATGAAGGTGGACCCATGAGCCCTGACTCCCCACAGACTATTAGGATCTGGGGATTCTTACCTTCTCAACGTCATTCTGGATGAGCCTATTACTGTATCTTCATTCAAATAATAAAAGTAAATGTCAGCCCATTGCATATGTGAATGAATGACTAAAGCTAAAAGTGATGGCTCATTCTCTACCAGGCCAGAGCCAGTCCTTCCTAAGGCCACTCATCTGGGACAGCCCTGAGAGTGATATGGAGTCAGAACTGAGGTAAGCAAAGCCCAGCCCCCATTCCTTCAACAGGGATCAGGCACTAGCCTCTTGGAGTTGCGTCCTTTTTCGGCCCAAGTGCACATTCTACCTGTTTTTCCCTGTAGAAGGCGCTCCCACTCGCCCTTGCAGGTACATACATTCTGTATCATGTCCAGATCTGTGATATAACGTGAACCCCAGTCATTAATGTTACTCTGCAAATCATTGGCTATAAGCGGTCGTTTAGAGTATCCCCCCCCCGCCCAGTTTGTTCGTACCATCCTTGTGCACACGTGTGTTTCTTTGGCACATAATCTTACAAGTGGAATTGCTGAGTCAAAGGAGTCACTCACTGAACAAACACCTAAAGAGTGGCTAATAAATGATGGACGCTGCTGTAGGCACTGGGGAGACATCAAGGAACTAAAAGTCCCATGTTCCTGCTTTGGTGGAACTGACATTGCAGTGGAGGAGGTTTCCAGTTTGTATCTTCACAGACGTTGCCTCAATGCTGTCCAATTACCAACATCTTCAGCCCTCTCCTGGATTGGGAACTTTGAGGCAAGGAGATGGGTCCCTTGGCCTTTGCTCTCTGCAAAATCTTCCGGATTAGGGCCTGGGACGGTCCATTTGGGGGACGTCCGGGTGGAGTATGTGTTGAAGGCGGAGGAGACGGGGGATGGAAGGGTCCACTGGGGAGTGGGAGGAGGAAGAGAAATGGTTTACAGGGTATTTCCATAGATACCTCCTTGGTCATACCACTAGGGGGCTTACAGGAAATAAGGATAAATAATACAAAATGGGACCGTCCTCCCAAGATACACCCTTATCAGGAGGTAGAGATGGAACAGTCGGCTCTGGGAGGTACCACTGGGTAGGGGGCGTCTATTTTGGAACAAACCATTGTGTGGGCTGCGGAGGCCATAAGGGCTGCTACCACCCCCGTGCAAGGGGTTTCTGCCCAAGACCCCGATGGAGGCAGGAGTGGCACTACCTTCACCGTCCGCAGCCCCTGCCCATCCTCCCGGTTCCCATCCAAGTCCCAGGTAAGCACCCGCTATAGGACTGAGAACTCCACCTTTCCCGGGTTTCAGTCACAGCTTCTTCTTCAGCTCCACCCATTTTGGTTCTTTGACTTTAAATCAGTGGCTTGCGGGGGCAGGGCCAAGCGATTGGATCGGGGAGAAGGGAGTGGGCCTCAAGGCTTGCTTTGGGATCTGATTGGTAAACGCAAGCTCTCACCAATCTCAGGCTTTTCCTGTGCGCAGAAGGGGCGTGAGCCCTGTCCCCGATCGCGCGCCGAGCTCCTATTGGCCGCTGGATTGGCGCAGGCGCAGTGGTTGCTTGGCTAGAGTTCCGGGATGTGGCGGTGAGGCTTTCGTGATGTGAACAGGTTTGGATTCGGTCTCCGTGCCTCAGTGTTAACTTGTCAGAGGGGTTGAAGATGGTACTCCTGTAGTAAAATTCACAGATCGCTGCTCGTAGGCATGTTCTGCCTTTTAGTGCACCGGCGTTGGGGGCTGACACCTCGTGTGTGCCCCTTTCATCCTAAACTCAAGTCGCAAGCCCAGCAGATGCCCCTGTCTCCTCGCCTTTATTCTTGCAGTGCAACCATTCATTCATTCTCTCCATTGCTAAAATTTGAATCTTCGGGTTTGGGATTTAGGGACATTTCACAGAAGTCACTTTATTAAGCAGAAATCTTGCATGGTGAATGGCCCCTGACCCCAGGACCACAGAACAGGGCTCCTTACAAGCCCAGTCTCCCAGCAGGTGGTGCTTTTGCGATCAAATATTTTCCCATGTGCGTTTTCTTCTGGCTGTTAATTCCAGAAATACGTTAAGGACCCAGAGCCAGGATTATGTGGAAACCATACTGCAATCTAATTTTAAAATGCAGCATAAATCTTCATCTAAATGCAACAGGAAACACTTGTGCTCACAACATTATATTTCCAACATTTCCTCTTGTGATGCATAGTAAAATGGGGGAAGCTACATAGTCAAAAACTAAAAGTAAACGTGAAAGTATGGGAGGAAAAAGCAAACCCTAAAATTGAGCTCAAGCACACACAAATGAACCTAACTCTTGATCAAACTGATAACCCATGGAGAAAGTATTCTTCCTGATAACTTTCTCTGGCTGTGTTAATATGGGTCATGACACAGAGGAAGGGCTCCATCTGCCCGGGGTTCAATATTCAACTTTCCTTTCTGTCAAGATTTCTGAATGCTTCCTGTTTGTTTTAATCAGGATCCTGTCGTTTACCTGAAGCCGGTTTTTCTAGGACAAGGGCAGACTGGAAATACAGTCTATTTAAGTCAGTTACTTATCAGAAAGTGCCTTGGGATACAAGAGTCAGAACTCGAAGAACTTGGCAAGAAGGGGGCTGGAGCAGACTTACTCTCCACTCAGGTCCCCTCACCATTCCAGCCCCTGGAGTAGCCCAGGTCACTCTAGCCGCTGAGGGCCATAACCTCAGTGTGGTGCTTGTCATGAACCATTGTGAATATAAGTGTTTGCTGTTTCTTAGAATCCCACTCTGATCTCTCTGTATCAAAGTGACTGCTGAAAAGCCATTATTTGTGTAATTGCCTTTATTTATGACTGTCTGCCCTACTGGCTCTAGAGTCCCCACATTATATTCTTCTGGAGAATGCATAAGAATGGGACTGTTTATATTGCTATGAGCAGCTGTTAATAGCCTGGTTTATTGGATTAATGAGTCACTTACTTTGCACGTGTCTAATGGGACGTGACCCACAGGGGTAATGAAGAATGTGTCACTTTTGGTAGGCAGGGGAGTTTTATGGGGGACAAGATCCTGGAGGTTTGCTGGGGGCCCAGGTCACAGTGAAAGGTCACATGGTTAATGGAGGAGGAGGTGGAGGGTGCACGGGGGTGGGTGCCAAAAGGGACAAGGGAAGACCCAGAAGGAGCACAAGGTATTTTACAATGTTACTGAGGTGTTCTCTTTCCTTTACATTCTTCCGAGTAGTTTTCCCTCTACACATGCCTCCCCATGTTCCCAAGGAAAGGAACCAAGAAAATAAGTTTTGCTTGAGATAACAGTAAAGATATCAATTGACCTCACACAGCTCTTATTACAGAGCTGATTATTTGTCCTATCCAGGGGCTCTTGCTTGTAACGTTCCTATACTGCCTGTGAAATCTGTTAAAGTAGTTTTCAAAAAGTATAGAATGAAGGCAGGTGTCCCATGGTGCATTCTCTGGAGACAGTTGGTGGTAAGATATTTATTAAGGACCAACACCTGTGAAAGGAAGGGGACAGAAATGGAGCTGGGCAGAGGCAGAGGTAGAACCACAATGGAGAGCCCAATGAAGTCTTGGCCCGCCAGGCCAGGTGGAAACTTTGGAGTAAGTGTCTTGGTCACCTCTGGCTGCTATAACAAGTGATCATAGACTGGGTAGCTTAAGCAACAATATTTATTTCTCAGAGTTCCAGAAGCTGGAAGTCCCAGAGTAGAGTGCCAGCATGGTCAGATTCTGGTGAGAACTGTCTTCTGGGTCGTAGACTGCCGACTTCTCCTTGTACCCTCACATGGCAGAAAGAGTGCGAGCTAGGTGTCTGGCCTCTTTTATAAGAGCACTGATCCCACTCATGAGGGCTCCACCCTCGCTATCTATTTACCTCCCACAGGCCTACTACCTCCAAATACCATCACATTGGGATTAGGGTTTCAATATATGAATTGAGGTACATACTTCCAGTTATAAAATGAATAAGCCAGGGGATAAAAAGTACAGCATAGGGAATGTAGTCAACAATATTGTAATAACTTTGCGTGGTCACACATGGTAGATACACTTATCATGGTGAGCCTTGTGTAATGTATAGAATTATTGATTCACTATGTGGTACACCTGAAACTAATATAACATTGTATGTCACCTATACTTCAATTAAAAAATCGGGTGATGGGGGTGTGGTTGGCTCCGTCAGTTAAAGCATCCAACTCTTAAAAATTTTTTAGTGTTTATTTTTAAGAGAGAGAGAGAGAGAGAGAGAGCACGCACGAGCAGAGATGGGGCAGAGAGAGAGGGAGATATAGAATCTGAAGCAGGTTCCAGGCTCTGAGCTGTCAGCACAGAGCCATGTGGGGCTCCAACTTACGAGCCTTGAGATCATGACCTGAGCCGAAGTTGGATGCCCAACTGACTGAGCCACCCAGGCACCCGCTACTTCTTATATTTATTTATTTTTGGGAGAGCACAAGTGGAGGAGGGGCAGGGAGAGGGAGACAGAGGATTGGAAGTGGGCTCTGTGCTGACAGGCTGACTGCAGCGGGCCCGATGTAGGGCTCAAACTCATGAACCACAAGATGACTTGAGCCAAAGTTGGATGCTCAACTGACTGAGCCATCCAGGTGTCCCTAAAGCATCCAACTCTTTATTTTGATTCATGCCATGATCTCATGGTCATAAGATCAAGCCCTGCCTGGGGGTCTGCACTGACATTCAGGAGCCTGCTTGGGATTCTCTCTCTCCCTCTGTTTCTGCCCCCCACCTCTCTCTCTCTCTCAAAATAAATAAAGAAATAAACTTAAAAAAATCAGGTGGTGTTAGCCCTCCAACTTAGTTCTTTTTCAAAGCTCTTTTGGCTATTTTCAGTCCTTAGCACTTCCAGATGAATTTTAGATTTTGCTTGTCAGTTTCTATAAAAAAACAAGATGAGACAAAACCAGCAAACCCAAAAGCCAAAAGTTAACACATCCTGCTGGGATCTTGACTGGATTGTGTTGAATGTATAGACCATTCTGGGTAGAATTGATATCTTATCAATATTGAGTCTTCTGATCTATAAACAAAGTATACATGTCTGTTTATTTGTCTTTAATTTTTCTCAGCAATGTTTTGTAGTTTTCTGTCTGTGTGCAAGTGTTACATACCTTTTGTCAGAGTTATCTCAATATTTCATATTTTTGATGCTATTGTAAGTGGAATTGTTTTCTTAATTTCATTTTCAGATTTGCAGGCTAGAACCTCCAGTGCAGTATTTTTTTAATATTTATTTTGTTTCAGAGAGACAGAGAGACAGACAGAGTGTGCACGGGAGTGCGGCAGAGAGAGAGAGGGAGACACAGAATCCGAAGCAGGCTCCAGGCTCCGAGCTGTCAACACAGAACCAGATGCAGGGCTTGCACTCACAAACTGAGATCATGGCCTGAGCCGAAGTTGGATGCTTAACTGACTGAGCCACGCAGGAGCCTCTCCAGTGCAGTATTTAATAGAAGTGGTAAGAGTAGAAATCCCTGTCTTGTTTCTGATGTCATGGAGAAAGCATTCAGTCTTTCACCATTAAGTATGGTGTTAGCTGTGATTTTCCATAGATGTCTATTATCAGGTTGAGGAATTTTTATTCTGTTCCTTGTTTGCTGAGAGTTTTTGTTAGAAATCAGTGTTGACGTTTTTAAAATGCTTTTTTCTGACTCTATTGAAATGATCATATCATTTTTTTCCTTTTCATTTGTTAACATGGTGAAATAACATTGGTTTTCAAATGTTAAACCAGCCCTACATTCCTGGAATAGACCCTAGCTCTCATGATGTATTATCCTTTTAAGATATTGTATTATTTTAAAGTTTATTTTGGGAGAAAGAGTGAGTACATGAAGGGGCAGAGAGAGAGAGAGAGAGAGAGAATTCCAAGCAGGTTCCACACCATGTGGGACTTGAGATCATGACCTCAGCTGAAGTCAGATGCTTAACTGATCCACCCAGGCACCCCAATATATTGTTTTATTTGGTGTGCTAAAATTTTGTTTAAAATTTTGTGTCTATGATTATAAAACATTGGTCTGTAATTTTCTTTTCAAATGTCTTTTTTTAAAAAAAGTTTATTTATTTATTTTGAAGTGGGGGGAGCAAGGGCAGAGAGAGAGAGAGAGAGAGAGAGAGAGAGAGAGAGAATCCCAAGCAGGCTCTGCACTGTCAACCCAGAGCGTGACGTGGGGCTCAAACTCAGAAACCGTGAGATCATGGCCTGAGCTGAAATCAAGAGTTGGATGCTTAACTGCTTAACTGACTGAACTGCCCAGGTGCCCACTCTTTTGGAATGTGTTTGTCTGATTTAAAAAAAATTTATTTATTTAAAATTAAGTTAGTTAGCATACTTTGTCAGATTTTTGTATCAGGGTATAAAGCTGGCCTCATAGAATGAGTTGGGAAGGATTTTTTCCTTTTTAGTGTTATGGAAGAATTTGTGTAGAATTGGTATTTTCCCCTTAAGTATTTGGTAGAATTCACCAGTGAGGCCATCTAATTATCTATTTCTTCTTGACTAAGCTTGGGTAATTTTTCTTTTGATGAATTTGTCCATTTAATGTCAATTGTCAGATTTATTGGTGTAAAGTTGTTAACAATGTTTCCTTAATTATCCTCCTAATATGTGTCAAATCAGTGGTGACATCACCTCCATTCCCAATATTGGTCATTTGTGCTGCTCTCTCCGGTAATTCATTGCTGACTCTTGCCTCATGCCTGACTCACCCCAAACGAGGGGCTCGCAGCCAGCCCTGTAAACTGGACTGTGGATTATCTCCCTCTAGTCCTCTGTCTCGCTCTGAGCATCTTGGCACTTGGGAGTGTGAATGGAACAACCTGCTCTTCTTATGCTTCCTAAAATTAAACTCCTTCATATTTTCATCCCAGCTAGAGTATGGGCTCTCTTAAAGCAGGAAGAAGGGTTGACATCCCCCTTTTTTGTTACATCTCTCTTGGTGCAGTGTAATGCTGACCTGGGTACACAATAAGTACACGATGCATAAGTGAGGATTGATCGCTTCGTCCTATAATAAACATTTGGTTTCTTTTTAACATGTATTCATTTTTTTGAGAGACAGAGACAGTACGAGCAGGGGAGGGGCAGAGAGAGAGGGAGACACAGAATCCAAAGCAGGCTCCAGGCTCTGAGCTGTCAGCACAGAGCCCAATGATGTAGGGCTCAAACCCATGAACTGTGAGATCATGACCTGAGCTGAAGTTGGACACTCAACCGACTGAGCCACCCAGGCACCCCTGTTTTTTTTTTTTTATATGACCCCGTTAATGTCCAAGTTGAAGCTTTCTCCTTCAATATAAAGCGTCCTGTTTCACAGCAGTTGCAATGGGATTCATGAAGAATATTATGAAGTGTGAGTTGATTTAACTTAAGACATCATGGTTGCTGAATGACAGTCATAAAGTTAAAGGGAGTTTCAGAGATGGCATATTTCACTTTGAAGGACGATGCATGGGACAGCACAGGGAACCAGACTTTGCAGCTTTATGTAAGTTCAGTTGAGGAAGTTAAAAATTCAGCCTTACTCCTGAATATTTGAACTGGGAATTAGATTTTGTCCTAACCTTCATAGCTATCCAGTTTCTGAGAAAACGAGTCTTTTTAAGGCAATGAGAAGACACCTGCGTGAAATCTGTTCCTGGAGGCATTCAGGGACTCTGTTGAATCCTCAGGCTGGGGCTGGGCTGCTGTTATGGAGCCTGCAGTAAAACAGGAACTTCTGGTTCCAATTGCTTCTTATCAAAGCCTCAAAACATTTAAAGGAGGTGAGGTGCTAGCACCCAGAAGAAAAGAGCATTTGTGCAGGTTAGAGCATGGGACGGGACAAATAGCAGAATAGGCCGCCACAGAGGAAGGCATTGCTGGTCTCTCGGTGACATCCTGAAAGGCTAGATCCACCTGCAACATGCCAGACACCTACTTGGTACAGTACAGTGGTGGGGAGGAAGAGATGTATCTGTCATGTTTTAGTCCCTCCAGGAGGGATAAACCATCCCGGGCAAGCATTGTGTAAGTCACCATTTGATCATTTCCACAACCAGGGCTTTGGGAGGACAGAACTGGTTGGTGCTTTTGAGCCAGTCCCTGAAATGAGTTCCCATGCAACATATCAAAATAAATAACCAGTCAAGTGGGACAGTAGTAACTTCCCCAAGGAGAGATAATTGGGTGTACCAGATAACATGAGCCTAGCTAATTCACCATTAACAATTTCCCTGTTATTCAGGTATTCAGTGCAGGATTGTGCTAACTGCTTCTCAGGAATGCTCTTAATCCTCACAACATCCTTTGAAGAGGTAGGGGACATTATTACCCCTGTTTTATACATTAGGAACCTGAGGCACACAGAGGACATGTGACTTGCTTCCAGGTCACACTGTTAGCAGATGATGGGGCCAAGGCTCAAACTTCTCCATGTCCTGAAGCAACTGTCCTTCCTTAATAGTAAGGATCAGCTCTTAATAAGCACCTGGGCTCCATTACATTACCTAATTCATTTTATCATCACCGCAACACTATCAGGCATGTGTCATTATTTTCTCATTTTACAGAAAGAAAAACTGAGGCAAGAAAGGTGAGGTAACTTGCTCAAAGTTTCACAGCTAATAAATGGATTGGAATCTTGGCAGTCTAGTGATGGAGTCCAAGTTCTAAGCCCCATTCATGTAATGCCTCTCAAGGGTCACATTACATGAAATGTTTGCCCAGCACCAACTGCCCGCTCTGCAGCATAACCTGAGTGTTAAAATATGCCTTTGCCGAAGTGACCATGGGATTCCAACTCTGATCAGAGTTCTGCTGCAAATCACATCACTGGTTAATTTGCAGAGACAGGTCTAGAACCTTGCCTTTCTGATGGGGTAGGGTGGGGATAGCATGTAGAGAATAACACAAAGGCCCTAAAAAGGCCCCAGCTGTTCAAAAACCTCTCTCTCTTCTATCTCCAATGATACTCTTGGATTACTCAAAGATTACTCTTTGGATTAAAACCTGTCTCCCTAAAGATCATAACTGAAGAAGAAATATGGTGCCATATTTATTCTCTAGTTGACTGTCGTCAGCTTAATGAATAGGCCCTGAGGGTATGGGACACAGAACAGGGCATTCTGGATGGGACGAGGGTAATGGGGAGGTTCTAGAAGGAAAGACAGGAGGGAGTGAGTAGGGCACTGGAAACTGAGCAGGAATAGTGAAAAGGGAGAGGAAATCTGATAAGAGAGGAAAGATGGTCCCCAAAGGAGGACAGATAAGAGGCCTCCAAATACTCATTGTTTCCTCCATCGTCTCCCTATGGCCTGACCCTGATCTTAGGAAGCCCTCATGCCCAGGACTCAGCTAAACAGCTGGGGAGTGGAGAAACATCAGTGCCACATGGCATCAAGAGCCGGTTGTGGAATGAAACCATAAAACCACCTTCTTCCTTTGTGAAGGAATTTCAGGCATCATCAGCTGGTGGCTTGTTTTTTTTTAAATTTAATTTTTTATTTTTAAAAATTTACATCCAAATTAGCATATAGTGCAGCACTGATTTCAGGAATAGATTCCTTAGTGCCCCTTACCCATTTAGCCCATACCCCCTCCCACAACCCCTCCAGTAACCCTCAGTTTGTTCTCCATATTTATGAGTCTCTTCTGTTTTGCCCCCCTCCCTGTTTTCATATTATTTTTGTTTCCCTTCCCTTATGTTCATCTGTTTTGTCTCTTAAAGTCCTCATATGAGTGAAGTCAAATGATTTTTTTTGTCTTTCTCTGACTAATTTCACTTAGCATATTACCCTCCAGTTCCATCCACGTAGTTGCAAATGGCAAGATTTCATTCTTTTTGATTGCCGAGTAATACTCTGTTGTGTATATATATATATATATATATAT